>NC_072457.1:4321255-4322028 GCF_027596085.1 Anoplopoma fimbria
TTGACAGGACAGATGATCAGAGGGGCAGAGTTTTTACCATCATCATTCTTACAGGGACTGAAGAATGGAAAGAGTTTCATATAGAAGTGGCAGTCAGTGAAGGAGTAGATAAGAGCTGCAGCATCTACGTCAAAAAAGGAGACCAGACCCTCCTCATAATCCACAAACACCCCCACCTTCTGAGGCCGAGACTTTAGAGGGAGACGGACTGGAGGGTCCACAATTATGTACTCATCAAAAATTATAGTCCAGCAACCACCATCAGGGCTCATTGGGAATCCTCGTCTCCTGTTGATCGACTCTTTGATCACTCCTAAAGACCATGAAGGCTTCCCTTTAACTTGAACCTCAAAGTAAAATCTGCCAGAAGAGAAACTCTTTTTTCCTAAAACACAAACACAGTTAGTAAATGTATTTTGATTGTATGGGGGCATATTCCAGATATCATCAACATGATGCACTTGTTTCCCATCATCAGACAGGATGAGTTGAGGATGAGCTGTATCAGGATCAAGAGTCACATCCACTGCATACTTCTGGACCCTCTTCAGCTCGGCTTCAACCAGCTTCTTCATCTCTTCACTGAGTGACTCCTCGAGTTGAGCCACAGCTTTCACCACATTCCCCTCATATGATGCTGGAGGAACACTGACATTTGTCAAGTCCCTGGACGGTGGTGGGTGGTGGATGTTTAGGGACGGGAAGCTTTGGAGAAGGTGGAGGTGGTCTTCAGAGAGGGAGAGCTTCTCCACCTCAGTGCTTCTCTTCATCAG
>NC_072457.1:4322128-4412128 GCF_027596085.1 Anoplopoma fimbria
ATTTAATAAAAAAGTCATAGTATAGTATGTCGAAAAAATGTAAAAAGAAAAGTCATAGTATAGTATGTTGAAAAAAGTCATAAAAGTAATATTAAACTAAATTCATAGTATAGTATGTTGAAAAAAGTCATAAAAGTAATATTAAACTAAATTCATCGTATAGTATGTTGAAAAAAGTTATAGTATAGTATGTCGAAAAAATGTAAAAAAAAAAGTCATAGTATAGTATGTCGAAAAAATGTAAAAGAAAAGGTCATAGTATAGTATGTCGAAAAGTCATAAAAAAGTCATAGTACAGTATGTTGAAAAAAGTCATAGTATAGTATGTCGAATAAATGTAAAAAAAAGTCATAGTATAGTATGTTGAAAAAAGGTAAAAAGGTCATAGTATAGTATGTCGAAAAAAGTCATAAAAGTAATATTAAACTAAATTCATAGTATAATATGTTGAAAAAAGTTATAGTATAGTATGTCGTAAAATTTAAAAAAAAAGTCATAGTATAGTATGTCGAAAAAATGTAAAAAGGTCATAGTATAGTATGTCGAAAAAATGTCATAAAAAAGTCATAGTATAGTATGTCGAAAAAAGTCATAAAAGTCATAGTATAGTATGTTGAAAAAAGTCATAGTATAGTATGTTGATAAAAGTCATAGTATAGTATGTCGAAAAAAGTCATAGTATAGTATGTCGAAAAAAGTCATAAAAAAGTCATAGTATAGTATGTCGAAAAAATGTAAAAAAAAAGTCATAGTATAGTGAAAAAAAAGTCATAAAAGTCATAGTATAGTATGTTGAAAAAAGTCATAGTATAGTATGTTGAAAAAAGTCATAGATAAAAATAAAAAAGTCATAGTATAGTATGTCGAAAAAATGTAAAAAAAAAGTCATAGTATAGTATGTTGAAAAAAGTCATAAAAGTAATATTAAACTAAATTCATAGTATAGTATGTCGAAAAAAGTCATAGTATAGTATGTCGAAAAAATGTAAAAAAAAAAGTCATAGTATAGTATGTCGAAAAAATAGTATACTATGTTGAAAAAAGTCATATAAAAAAAAAGTCATAGTATAGTATGTTGAAAAAATAGTATAGTATGTTGAAAAAAGTCATAGTATAGTATGTTGAAAAAATGTAAAAAAAAAAAGTCATAGTATGTATGTTGAAAAAAAAGTCATAAAAGTAATATTAAACTAAATTCATAGTATAGTATGTTGAAAAAAGTCATAAAAGTAATATTAAACTAAATTCATAGTATAGTATGTTGAAAAAAGTCATAGTATAGTATGTCGAAAAAATGTAAAAAAAAAAGTCATAGTATAGTATGTCGAAAAAATGTAAAAAGGTCATAGTATAGTATGTCGAAAAAAGTCATAAAAGTCATAGTATAGTATGTTGAAAAAAGTCATAGTATAGTATGTTGAAAAAAGTCATAAAAGTCATAGTATGTCAAAAAAAGTCATAGTATAGTATGTCGAATAAATGTAAAAAAAAAAAGTCATAGTATAGTATGTTGAAAAAAGGTAAAAAGGTCATAGTATAGTATGTTGAAAAAAGTCATAAAAGTAATATTAAACTAAATTCATAGTATAATATGTTGAAAAAAGTTATAGTATAGTATGTCGAAAAAATGTAAAAAAAAAGTCATAGTATAGTATGTCGAAAAAATGTAAAAAGGTCATAGTATAGTATGTCGAAAAGTCATAAAAAAGTCATAGTACAGTATGTTGAAAAAAGTCATAAAAGTCATAGTATAGTATGTCGAAAAAAGTCATAGTATAGTATGTTGATAAAAGTCATAGTATAGTATGTCGAAAAAATGTAAAAGAAAAGGTCATAGTATAGTATGTCGAAAAGTCATAAAAAAGTCACAGTATAGTATGTCGAAAAAATGTAAAAAAAAAAAGTCATAGTATGTTGAAAAAAGTCATAAAAGTCATAGTATAGTATGTTGAAAAAAGTCATAGTATAGTATGTCGAAAAAATTTAATAAAAAAGTCATAGTATAGTATGTCGAAAAAATGTAAAAAAAAAAAGTCATAGTATAGTATGTTGAAAAAAGTCATAAAAGTAATATTAAACTAAATTCATAGTATAGTATGTCGGAAAAAAAAAAAAAAAGTCATCATAGTATAGTATGTCGAAAAAATGTAAAAAAAAAAGTCATAGTATAGTATGTCGAAAAAAGTCATAGTATACTATGTTGAAGAAAAGTAAAAAAAAGTCATAGTATAGTATGTTGAAAAAAGTCATAGTATAGTATGTTGTAAAAAAAGTCATAGTATAGTATGTCGAAAAAATGTAAGTAAAAAAAAAAAAAAAAAGTCATAGTATGTTGAAAAAAGTCATAAAAGTAATATTAAACTAAATTCATAGTATAGTATGTTGAAAAAGTCATAAAAGTAATATTAAACTAAATTCATCGTATAGTATGTTGAAAAAAGTTATAGTATAGTATGTCGAAAAAATGTAAAAAAAAAAAGTCATAGTATAGTATGTCGAAAAAATGTAAAAAGGTCATAGTATAGTATGTCGAAAAAATGTCATAAAAAAGTCATAGTATAGTATGTTGAAAAAAGTCATAGTATAGTATGTTGAAAAAAGTCATAAAAAAGTCATAGTATAGTATGTTGAAAAAAGTCATAGTATAGTATGTCGAAAAATGTAAAAAAAAAAGTCATAGTATAGTATGTTGAAAAAAGGTAAAAAAGTCATAGTATAGTATGTCGAAAAAAGTCATAAAAGTAATATTAAACTAAATTCATAGTATAATATGTTGAAAAAAGTTATAGTATAGTATGTCGAAAAAATTAAAAAAAAGTCATAGTATAGTATGTCGAAAAAATGTAAAAAGGTCATAGTATAGTATGTCGAAAAAAGTCATAAAAAAGTCATAGTATAAAAAAAAGTCATAAAAGTCATAGTATAGTATGTCGAAAAAAGTCATAGTATAGTATGTTGAAAAAAGTCATAGTATAGTATGTCGAAAAAAGTCATAGTATAGTATGTCGAAAAAAGTCATAAAAAAGTCACAGTATAGTATGTCGAAAAAATGTAAAAAAAAAAAAAAAGTCATAGTATGTTGAAAAAAGTCATAAAAGTCATAGTATAGTATGTTGAAAAAAGTCATAGTATAGTATGTCGAAAAAATGTAAAAAAAAAGTCATAGTATAGTATGTCGAAAAAATGTAAAAAAAAAAGTCATAGTATAGTATGTTGAAAAAAGTCATAAAAGTAATATTAAACTAAATTCATAGTATAGTATGTCGGAAAAGTCATAGTATAGTATGTCGAAAAAATGTAAAAAAAACAGTCATAGTATAGTATGTCGAAAAAAGTCATAGTATACTATGTTGAAGAAAAGTAATAAAAAAGTCATAGTATAGTATGTTGAAAAAAGTCATAGTATAGTATGTTGTAAAAAAAAGTCATAGTATAGTATGTCGAAAAAATGTAAAAAAAAAAGTCATAAAAGTCATAGTATAGTATGTCGAAAAAAGTCATAGTATAGTATGTTGAAAAAAGTCATAGTATAGTATGTCGAAAAAATGTAAAAAAAAAGTCATAGTATAGTATGTCGAAAAATGTAAAAAAAAAAAAAGTCATAGTATGTCGAAAAATGTAAAAAGGTCATAGTATAGTATGTCGTAAAAAAAGTCATAGTATAGTATGTCGAAAAGTCATAAAAAAGTCATAGTACAGTATGTTGAAAAAAGTCATAAAAGTCATAGTATAGTATGTTGAAAAAAGGTAAAAAGGTCATAGTATAGTATGTTGAAAAAAGTTATAAAAGTAATATTAAACTAAATTCATAGTATAGTATGTCGAAAAAATGTAAAAAAAAAAAAAAAAGTCATAGTATAGTATGTCGAAAAAATGTAAAAAAAAAGTCATAGTATAGTATGTTGAAAAAAGTCATAAAAGTAATATTAAACTAAATTCATAGTATAGTATGTCGAAAAAAGTGATATATAAATCTTCTTTATTATGGACTCAGATGGTCCACTCACATCCAACATACACACACACATATGACACATTAAAATACATACTCAAAAATACTGTACTAAAATAGGTGCAAGCTATCATGCCAATGCTTTCGAAGCCTGGATGTGAACCGATAGCCCATCATAGGGTTGGTTAAGGCTATAATGATGCTATTTTCTGATAAATCCAATCGACACATGAAATTGAACATTAACTTTCGTAACAGTGCCTGACATGTAGGTACATTAGAGGACACAAATAGCTGGCTAGCACTGTGCCACCTAGGAACACGGAGCAACAACCTCATGGCATCATTATATGCCACTTTAAGCCTCTGCATACTTCTCACTCTGTAAGAAGACCAGAGATGAGCTGTATACAGCGGCGTGACATAAGCCCTAAACAAAGCACACTTAACATCTGTGGAACACATGGAAAATTTCCTCAACATCACGTTGGCCTGTGCATATATTTTACACCATTGACGACGAATGTCACCGTCATCCATGAGATCATCTGAGAAGACATGTCCTAGATATTTTAATTCCCTGCATATTTCTAAGAGGCCATCTGCGAGGTGGAAAGCAGGAAAAGAGGATTTTTTGTCCTCTCTAGATCTCACCACAACAACCTTACTCTTTTTGGAATTATAGTTGATGTCAAATTCTCTTCCATATTGTGTGCATATCCTCAACAGCTCTTGTAACCCAGCAGAATATGGACAAAGTAAAACCAGGTCATCAGCATACATGAGATGATTCACAACTTGATCACCCACAATACATCCTGTTGTACATTCATTTAGCTGTCTTGAAAGGTCATCAATATATACATTAAAAAGAATAGGGGATAATATTCCTCCTTGACGGACCCCATTCGCCACATGAAAAGGATCAGAAACAGTATTATCCCATTTGACCTGGAATGTTTGCTGAGCATACCAATACATTAGAATTCTGACAATATATTTAGGAACATCTCTCATGAGTAGTTTTTCAAATAGTTTTACATGGTTGATTCTATCGAATGCCTTAGAGGCATCAATAAAACAGAGAAACATAGTGGTGTTTTGGCGTTGATATTTAGCGACAATCTCCTTTAAAGCATAAATGCATAAGTCAGTACTATGTTTTTTCTTGAACCCAAATTGATTGTCTGTAGTTAATACATACATTTCGATCCTATTTAAAATAATTTTTTCCAGCACCTTAGACAGGGTACTGGCAAGGGCAATTGGCCTATAATTGTCCATGCTGTTTAATTTGCCAGCCTTCTCCTTAAGCACAGGAACCAGCAAAACAGACAAGATGGAATCAGGGAGAACACCATGCACCATGATACCAGAGAAACACATGGCTAACAGTGGAGAGAGCCTATAGCTGGCATGCTTAAGATGCTCTGCAGCAATACCATCTGTACCACATGATTTGTTGTTATCAAGCATCTCAATAGCATGTGCCACCTCCGCTGGCCTTACTGTAACATTAGTGTCCAAATCAACATTATTAACAGCAACAACATTACTCTTGACACAATTGAACAGCTTGATATAATGCTCACGCCATAATTTTGCAATATTATCTGAACCAGAGATACCTTCAATGTCGTATGGTAAAGACGTTTTATGGTTATTCATCACTTTGATTGCTTTCCAAAAGTCAACATAGTTGTTCTTTTGTAGATTCCTAGCAAGCAAGTCCGCTCTAATAGTATTCTCTTTTGTCTTAATATGACGAAGAGCATATTTATATCTGGCATTAGTTTGTTTTTTACACTCAAACACATCACCCTGTCTAGGCCTTCCTGCATCAATCCAAAGTTTAAAGGCTTCCCTTGCTGCAGCATGGTGTTCAGACACATACTCCTTCCACCCAGGTTTGATGTTAACCACCTTCTTATGATTGCAGAAAGACCTAGCAGAGGCATTTAAAACTTTTGTAATGTTATCATATAAATCACAAATGTCAGCAGCATGCTGTGTGTCAGCACAGTTCATGTTAAGACACATAATGGCATCCCTCGGCAATACAACATGATTTAGTAGGCTGTCAGTTAAGCCAGTATATCTATCAATGTCCTCTTTAGATAGCTTAGCCCAGTTTAATTTCACTGAGTTGCCTGAATTCTCAGTATCCACCAGGAAGGGCACAGTGTCAACATTTAACAACATAGCTATAGGTATGTGGTCAGAGGTAGCCAGACCATAGCAAATCTCCATATTTTCTAGAGAGGCATGAGCATCTGCTGTGCAGACAGTGGTCAAGCCAGGAGGTTGTGTGCCATGCCTCACTTACATAGGTAAAACTATTATCCGGTAAGAATATTTTACTAGATAAGATAAGTTTATTGTCATTACAAAAATAGTAGTATAGTATGTCGAAAAAATGTAAAAAAAACAGTCATAGTATAGTATGTCGAAAAAAGTCATAAAAGTAATATTAAAGTATGTCAAAAAAGTAATAGTATAGTGTGTCAAAATAAGTCATAGTATAGTATGTCGAATTTTTAAAAAAAAAGTCATAGTATGTCGAAAAAAGTCATAGTAAGATAAGACTTTATTAGTCCCGCAGCATGTTGTAAAAAAAGTCATAGTATAGTATGTAAAAAAAGTGATATTAAAGTATGAAAAAGAAGTGTTAGTATAGTATGTCGAAAAAATTCATAGTATAGTATGTTGATTTTTTTTTTTTCAAAGTCATAGTATGTGCAGGTATAGATTTATTTGAACATGCAACAAATCAAGAATAACCAATAAAAAGAACACTAAGTATATACCGCAAATTACAGCAACGTTCCTACCCCTTTTTATGACTTGAATAACCAACATAATATGTAGCAGATAAACTAGTTAATAATCATCTTGATACGTAAAAAACAATCATCACAGTCCTGAGAGATATGGGGCCCCATCCTCATACTTTTAATACATTTTCTGAAATTGATTCATGTTTGTTTTGCTTTCTTTATCTTAACCCTTCCATAAATTCACCTCACATTAGTATAGTATATGAAAGTCATATCATAGTATGTGATACAGTCAGATTCAGAAGAAAACTGCACTAATCATGCAAACAATTAAAATATGCACAATATACATGAATAAAAGTGATTTGAAGATTTTATTGAAAATTCATGCACTTTTCAGGGAAATTGGAAAGATTCACATTATGAAGTATAAAAGAACAAACAATGTACAGAGAGAAAAGCCCCAAAATAATTGTTTTATTGTAACACATGAAGACATTAATGTAACATGTAGTATGGGAGGTGATAGGAGGCCACGTCATCGGGTCCAGGGCTTTGATGAGGTCACCAGCAATCTTTCCTGCCCGCCTCAGGGACCTGGATGGAGGTCAAAGTCAGCCAATCACCTCCTCAGCAGAGCAAATGATCCGCTGCAGTCTAAACTTTTCCTTTACTGATGCAGCAGCAAAATGGTGACGAAGGAGATGAGGAGGAACTCAGTGATTGTGATGTAGAAGAGCACCATCATTGACTGACTCGTTCCTAAAAGAGATGAGACAAGTGGCGGTATTATCCACTAACTTCAGGAGCTTGACGGACTGGTGACTGGAGGTGTAGCTGTCAAAAAAGAAAGTCATAGTATATTATGTTGAAATAAATAATTAAAAGCAATAGTAAAGTATGTTGGAAAAAGTCCCAAAAAGTCATGAAGTAATATAATAGTATGTCGAAGAAAATCCTGAAAACCTTTAAAGATCACAAAATGTCCATAGTATGAAATAAATCAAAGTATAGCGTGTTGAAAAGTCACAAAAAAGTATTAGTATAGTATATGAAAAAATATATGAAATAAAAAACTGCATAGTCATATAGTATGTCAAAAAAAGTTATTAAAAAATTCATAGTATAGTATGTCGAAAAGTCATATTATAGTTATAATAGTATATTAATACATCATCAGTTATTCATTGATTATATATTGTCACAAAAATGAAAACATTTTGAAACTGTGTGATTAGTACTTTTACTTAAGGATTTGAATACTGCTGACCTTTCATCAAATTACGTCATTGTGTTAAATAATCAAACTTTTTTTTTTACACCCTGCCAGGGAACCGTCATCATCATAGCCAATCACGGTGACCGGATCGATATTCCCGCCGGAGCGATGCTGGAGAACAAGATCGTCTCAGGAAACCTGCGTATCCTCGACCACTGAGGCATTCTGGGAACAAAAACAGCACACAAACAAACAAACAAGACATCTGCACCTTGAAGGCACTTAGAGAGAGAGTACTTCCTCTGATGAACTATCGCAGTTTCTATTTGTCTGTTTTCAATGTATCGCTAAACCCTGAAAGGGTCAAAGGTCAACCTCCTCCCTGGTCTTACTGATGTAACTGCAAAGGCTGAGCCCGCTGTGGTCGTCTGTTTCTGCTGTCCAATAAAGAAGTGCAATATGGGACGTCTGAGTGTGAACACACTTTTTAAATGGTTTCAAATTAAAGGTTGAATTTGTTTTAAAAGGTTTTTAAAATGGAGCTCAGCCGGATTTCTCATTCTAGATTCTTTAAAAATGTTTGGTTTCCAAAATAAAAGTTTGCCAACTGCATCTGGCTTTGTAACAAAAGGCCTTCACAATAAAATACATTTACATGGAGAACAAAACGCTGCACAACGGTTCAACAAGACTGACATTTGAAAGAGAAAAGATCCCTCTGAGCAAAACAAAAAGAAGAAATTTCACAATAAAAGAAACTGGAAGCTGAGCCTGAAAATGTGTGCAGATTTAAATATAAACAGCTTCCTCTATTCCTTCACAATAGAAACAGAAGGTTTGTCTAGAGTTGGAATATCAGCTGAACAAACCACAGTTTAAAACTCTTCAATCTAACAGACTAACTTAATATTTAGAGCCCAGTTGCATCGTTGATCGAGGGTCACTTTCACTTTTCTGGACTTGAAAACAAATTCAAAATCTAAGTTACAACAGGATCCTCCCCCGTCATGCAGCACTGTGGACATCAAATAAATGGAAGTTTTAATCATTTAATTCTTTTTCTTTTGGGGCCAAAACTATTTCAATTTTAAATAATACATTTGGTGTCTAGATTATAGTGTTTTTATCTCTGATAAAATAATAGAAATAAACAAGAAAATCATCAATTTAACAGGTGATTACAAAGTTTTGGATGGTACCGTGTGCCAATCTGACGGACAATTTAAACATATTTAAGAATATCGTTAAATGGACAAAAATCTACAAAACAACCTTTTTCTCAAAGTAGGCTAGTCCTTTTTTATCCGTATCATTACGATGTCACACCAGCCTTTAAACTGAGAATGAGCAGCTGAAAAACAGACTGAAGGACAACGAGTCGTTCCATCATCCTGTTTTATTCACATCAGGTTTTGAAGGATTCAATACATCTTGGATTCTCATACATGCAGCCCGACACAATCACACACACAATCACACACACTCTCACACTCACACACACACACACACACACACACAGTGGTATGGTAGGCACACTGTAGTGGAGAGCTCAGATGTGTCGTCTCTGACAGTCGATCAAAAGGAGGCACTTCTGAAGCGGACAGCGATGACAGTTGAAGCTTTTTGTTCTCGGGAACCTGACAGCTGCCGTCACATCACACTCTGATTCACTCTAAAACACTCTAATGTGTTCCTGACCGGCGTCCGACCTCAAATATATATAAAGACGATATGTTCCTAAACAGCCGTGGTTGTTGCGTCACATTGTTTCAGGATAACAAAGTAGATTTCTCATGATAACAGGATATTAGTTTGGAAAAATAAGATTTTCTCTGGAATCAACCTGTTGTGTTAAAGTACTTGAGCTGATTAATGCAGTGAGTCCGTAGTGTTGATTTGGGTTTCAGAGACTTGAGGTGATGCGACCACAGCTGGACAGATGTGTTTGTGTGACTGAACTTCACTCAGGAACAGAAAATCGAAAGTTTGAAGAAAACTGCATGTTGGCGCCCCTAGTGGCCGGACTGAGTAAGTGCTGTAAAAACTTGCAAAAATGTAGTTTGGTATTCTGGCTGAGGCTTTGCTGAGGTGCACTTCAGAGCAGCATAAAGGTCTATCTTTGACTACTCAGTTTTGAGAAACGTTCAAATCAGAGGGAGCGCTTCAAAACTACATCAGCACAAAAAAGTCAAAATTGAAATAGCCCAACGAGGCGCAGACGGCCAGAACACCTGAAAACATGCGTGTGTGTGTGTGTGTGTGTGTTGGGGTTAGCACAGCTTCATTAACATGTAACCTGATGACAAAAGTGCATTTAACACGTTCCTCGTCCTCGAATCAGAATTTTGAGTTTAAGAACAAAACTTGCAAGACAGGGGACATCCTGAGTTTAAATAAGAAAAAAAGTTAATTATCAAAACCTTGAATTTTTACTACTTGATGACTTGAAAAGGTGAAGGAAATTGCATTATATTGTCTTTTTATGTTATGTTAGCTCAACTAAATAACATTTTGGGCTCTCATGTTTCTCACTGTTTTGTTTGAAGGAAATAAAAAAACAGATTGTTGATGTGGAAGGAGGACGAGACGTGGCAGAACGTACGTCCAAAAAGACAGCACCTGAAAGCACCGCGAGAAAGTGACATCGATTTCAGGTAAATTGTTCAGGTCACGTCTTGTGATTTGATTCACAATAACTGCCCGAACACAAATAAAACCCGGGAAACACGACTCGGTCACGTGATTATTTCTGACTTTAGGAGCCACTTCCTGTCAGAGTTTAGTGTCTGGAGACGTGAATTTATTTTGGAGAAACAGGACGAATCTGCTGCGGACGCATAGCTTCATTAATAATTAGTAAAACGTTGTTTTGTGCAAGTTTCAATTCTGGATGTTTTTGTTTTCTTCATTAAACAAACAGACTGATTTTCTGTTCCGTTTTGAGTTGTTCAGCTTCAGAGGAAACAAAAAGCTCACGTTCTTCATGCAGATTAAATAAAACTACAGTAGGAAGGAGAACAGTAGTTTGAGTCAACAGCTGATTTTCATGCTTCATGTTCTGCAGTCAAACTCAATAAATCACCTACATGTATAAAAATTTGTCTCTGGATCAAGAAAACAAAAATGCATAATTGGACAGTTTGAAGGAAACAAAAGTGTAATTAAAGAGTTGATTTCCTAAATGAAGTGTTTTACTTTGGTAACGACAGGATGTAGCTGAGAGGTGTGATGCTTTCACAGTCTGGATGTTTGTTTAAAGTTTTAAGGAAATTAACTCTTCAATTACACAGGTTTGTTTTCTAAAACCGTCTTGATTTCCAGTCCTTGAACACAACAAGTCTGGAAAATATTTGTGTCTCGAGTATAAAAACTTTAAGAATCCGTTTTCACCACAGCGAAAAAAAACAAACAAAAAAAAACAGCTGATGAACGAGGTTTGGAAAAAAAAGGTTTGGAAACACCGCGAGGGAACCCTGTTGATTCTTCCAGATGCAGGAAGGAGAAAAAAATATTAATTCCAGAGCGAATCTCGTCATCTGCACCCAGAAATCCCTCGGCTGAGAAGATTAAGCAAAAAAGTCTGCGAAACCAGCGACAGAAGAAAAAAATCATAGTTTTCAGTGTGCGTCGATGATAAAAACCCCTTCAGCTCCAACATCTGGAGAAAAGTTCGCCACAGTATAGAATGTTTTCAAGACGACAGAAAAATAAATTACCCCGCCATTTCTTTAACATTATCTACACCCTTCACTCCCACTAAAAACTGTCTCTAATAATTTACTATTTCTGTTGAATTGCACACAGTGAGATGAGGTGGCAGCAGTGTTTTAAGGAGGCTCCTGTGTGTTACTTGAGTCTTTTAAGGTGGAGCTGTTCAGGAAGCCCCCGGCGCCTCACTGCTCTTCTTCTCCCAGTTTTGGATTGTTGGTCCCTCCGGGCTTCCTTCCCCCCTCGGGCTGGCCGGCCGCCGTCGGGCCCCCTGGAGGTCGGCCTGGCGTCTCCGGGTCTCATGGGTCGGTCCTGGACGTCCCGTTGTCGTCCTCCATCACCTCTTCTGCTCCCAGATCTCAGCCATGTTCAGGTCGAGTCGGTCGAGGCTCTTCAGCGCCTGGACGTTCTCCGTGTAGAAGGCGACGTCCACCACAACCAGCCTGCAAACAGCAACAACAGCCAGTCAAACCGGTTAAAACTAATTGTTGAATTAATTATCGCCGTTTTTAATGACAAAAAATGCTCAAACATTTCTTTCTTGCAGATTTGTTTGTGAGTTTTTGACGGTTGGGATGCATTCACACCAAATCAGGCGTTGCAAAACAGACTTTTATAGAAACGCAACCCAACGTCAGTCACGTGACCCGCGATTCAGAGCTGTTCAACCCGGCTGTGAGGGAACAAACAGGTTAATTGCGTACAGGTTAATAAGCGACCCTCGTCACAAAGCCTTATTTGGTGTGAATGCAGACTTGGTCATACTAAAAACATTTGAAGATGTCACTTTGCACTCTGGGAAATGGTGACGGACGATTTTCACTATTTATTTTTCAATCAATTAACTGAGAAGATAACTGCTGATGGAAATAGTTGTTAGTTGCAGCGTTAATTGAAATCTTGTCTTGATGTTGGTCTGATCGTCTGTTTATGTCTCTAGATCGATGAGCCAAACAGTCGCTTTTTAATCAAGTTTTTTCACAGTGTCACTTTTTGCTCTTGAAATAAATTGATTAGTTTTGCGTCTGAAGAGCCTCTTTTACTTTTGTTAGCTTGCGGGAAACTTTTATATGAAATGAGAATCAAAGCATGCTAATGTTTTAGGCAGTTTACAATGATACAGAGGAAGGAAAAACTCTGGACTCACGTTTGACTCAACCTTCAAACCATTTGTAAATGTTAGTAACAGCAGATTGTGTTGAAAAACATTACAAAATCCTCCTTGAATAAGATTGTATTTCTCCTCAGAATGAAACAGGAAGTGGTCCATCGTTATCTTTTAATATTATTTCGGGTATTACCCCTGTGTGTGTGCGTGCGTGCTGTTTACCCGTGCTGAGGTCCTCCGTCATTTACGACTCCGAGTCGAGCCAGCTGCCTCTTCAGGTGCATCTTAAAACCGGAATTAATCCTCAGAAACAACATCTGTAGAGGACGACACACACATCTGTGTGAGACCGCAGCATGTTTCTGTTCACACTGCAGACCTGAACACCAAACTCACAGACACCCAAACAAAGCAACATCTTACTTCTATTAGTAACAGAAGAAAGAGTGAGTGGTGTTGAGTCTCACCTGCGTCTGCTCTTCAGGTAGAAGTTCAGAAATGGCTTCGTGCATCTTCGCCATCTGTTTACAGACGTTTCTGAGGCAGAGCGAGGGCATCGGAGCCTTCACTTCATACTGAGGACACAACAACAAACCAACAGTGAGAGACCGCATGACTAAACATCTAAAACACAGCTGGGAATCAAACAAACAACCCAAAATAGTTCAGTCCTTTTCCAGCTGGATGTTAAGTTACAAACGTTCCAACATGTCACCATTTGTTCAGTGATCAAACTCAAACCCAGTGTGCAGCAGCGTCGCTACAGAACAGACATGCTGCTCTACGCCAACTAGACATGTTTGAACATTTACAACGTGAGCTCACCTTTGATAAAACCTTCTCAAACAGACTGTCCATGATGGCCACCAGCTTAGCAGAGATCTCTGATACGTGATCATTGTAGTCCTGAGAAGCGACAAAAAGCTTTAGTGACACGAATGACGACGTCTTTTTAAAAAGACTTTCAAGAAGGAAAAGGAAATCTTTGGGAATTCTACATGTTCATTATTGGGGTCGGTCATTTCTAAATGATAAAGCTCAGTAGTGGAACGTGCTGTGCTTAAGTACAGTATTCAATGTACTTGTACTTTACTTGGGTATTCCCATTTTATGCGACTTTATACTTTTACTCCACTACATTTTTCTGAAAGCTTTATAAAGTAACCTTTGAGTCCTTATGTGTAAATGTGTGTATACGTGCTCATCTTTTTATGTGCGTTACCTTGGTGATGTGGTCAAAGTGTCTGAGGACGCTGAACTGTTTGGGCTGCAGTTTGGTCTCGAAATGAGCTCTGATGATGGGAATGTAGTGAACCACCAGCTGCAGGCAGCGGGAAGCTAACGCTGCACACACACACACACACACACACACACACACACACACACACACACACACACACACAAACACACACACAAACACATACACACACAAACACACACAAACGGAGTCAACACTTTTAGCATCTAAGATTAGCATCTGAAGCTTGGCCAGGTGTGTGCAGCCGGTCCTACCGAGGTTTTTGGTGGTGATGGTCTTCAGTCCGACAACCTGCAGAGCTCCGGCTCCCAGAACCAGCTGGCAACTCCGAGAGTTGAAGTGCTGCAGAAAACACAAGAAGAAGAAGAAGAAAGACTGCTTTTAAAAACATAACATTCTACCTTTACTTTACAAAGTGACACCAAAATGACCTGATGGGGGCGCTGCGATCTGAGTTCCTGCAACATGAGTCAAAATGTTTACAAGTTTAAAGTATGTCACATTTAGTTATTGACAGAGATGGAGGAAGTACTTCTACTGAAGTACAAGTAGTGTAGAAATACTCTATTACAAGTAAAAAGTCCTGCATTCAAAAAAGGAGTTGAGCTTAAGTATAAATATATAAGTACTCACTATGCAGAATGGCCCATTTAAGAAAAATGTATATTATAATACTGATATTACTTATTTGAACTACTTTATAAACTTCTGGAAGGTTTAATCCATTATAATAGATGCTAAATTATGTATATTCTGTATAAATATTTGGAATCTCCAGAGGGTTTGAGGCGGTTCTGACCTTGAGGAGGTCGGACAGACGCGTCAGCATGTCGGTGGCGATGGATGGGATGTCGTTGACACACTGACAGTATTCCAGAAAGATCCGGATCAGCAGCAGAACCGTCCTGAAGAGACAGAAACAAGACCGTCACGACATTTCTATCTCGTGTACGTTTGTCTGATTTCAGTTGATTTAACGAGACGACGTCAGGATAAGAATCCTACATCAACAGCATCTGTGTGATTAGCTTTAACTGCTGCGTTACATCCTAAAAGGTCACGTACCCGACGACGGCGTATTTCTGCCCGTTGACGAGCAGGAACTCGGCGGGCTTCCTGTCCTCAAGACCTGCACACAGAAACTCAACATGTCACAGCTGAAGGCTTCAAATCCTCACATATAATAAAAGGAGTTCTGTCTGACGTCTCTTTGCTTTTAATCATAAATGATTCCTGAACAGGTTTATGTGTCCATCTCATGTTTCCTGTCGTATCAATGTGAAGGTCAAAGGTTAATGGATGGACACGGACACACCTCAGACCAAACATCTCCTCAGTCTTTAAACACAGAGTCTGTTTGTTGAACACCAGTTTCTTTATTGTTGCACATAAACAAGCTTTTAGTTATGTTTAAAAAGCTCCAACAGGATGTGAATGCACTCATTGGAAGTCGTTATTTAATGCAGTTCTTTCCAGTACATTTAAGACATGTAGCTGAAAACCCTTTTTGTCCACTGATCCAACTGATAATTTCACCTTTAAGCTCTGCTCATAAGAAGACCAGAATAGTATGTGAATAAGTTTGACTATGTTTCATAATAAAATGTTTCAGTAACTTTTGTTGTCACCGTTTTTTGGAGGTTTTCTTGTTAACAGACAGTTGGATACCTCATAAATAAGAGAGTGAAGTAAGGAGCCGATATCTCTAGAAGGTTTTGGGGGGTTCAGGGTACCTGGGATTTTGCGCTCCGGTAGTGTTATTCTTCCGTCAGCGATGGAGTTCACCAGGTCCTGAAACTCAGCGGGAACCTCGGCCTGCTTCCAGCGCTCGTTATCCAGGAGGAGGCTGACAAACAACAACAAACATCAAAGTAAAGAGCTGACTCAAACTCAACATTATGAAACTAGGACAGAGACTTTATGAAGGTTTCAACTGCTGCTACTCAACCTCTTAACATGTTACACAAATATAAACTTCAGTGGTGGAATTTATGTACAAAGTATTGGAGTTAAGTACAATTTAGTATTAGGAGTAGTCTTTTATGGAGTCAATTTGTACCTCTACTCTGATACATTTATCTACATGCTTTGCAGACAAAATTTATATAAGTTTACAAAATATGATGGTTTTTTTTATAAATTAAACTTCAACAGTTCATTAAATACAACTTAAACAATTAGTACAATGATTGACAGAAATTATTTTGATGGTTTAAGTCGGTAAAAACATTTAATGGTTCCAGCTTTTTAAATGCAAAGATTTGCTGATTTTCCTTTTATTAATGTTAAGAATGTAAATGTGTTAGTGATAATGTTGAGGTTTGGACTGTTGGTTGCACAAAATAAACCTTGTTAAATTATCAATTTGTACTCTGGGTAGTTTTTACAGCATTTCATGAGTAATAATCTAATGATATGTTTTATATTAGTAAAACCGCCAGAGGACATTTTTTTTAAGTTTAATACTAAGTTTATCATTAGATGCAGGACGTTACCTTGTATATTCACAGTGTTATACAAGTACTTCTACTAAACAATCTGAATACTTCCTTCTCCGCTGGTCTTCATGATTAAGTGCAGATCACTGAACACTGAACCCTCAAACACCTCAACAAAAGTCTAGACTGGAAAGAGACGAGTCCTGCTCAGACATTTCATTTGTGAGCTTGTTAAACGGTTGATTTTGTAAATATTATTTTATATAAATGTATAATTTCCATCCTGTGACGGCAGGTTATTCATTGTCAAAGTAAATCTGAATCCCAGAGTCGTACAGTAGCTCATAAAAAGTGAAAGCTAAGGGAAACGGCAGGTAAGTAGAGCCGCTTCTTTCCTCTGTGACATTAGTACTGCCTATAACTACATCTTTGACCAGCAGGGTTACCTGAGTTTGGTCTTGCGCTCTTCGTGGAAGCGGTGTACGAAGCGGTTGGCCTGGCTCTGCAGCGCCCCCCTCAGGGAGGAGCTGCGCCGGCTGCACAGCTCTTCCGTGTCCCTGACGAAGCCCTCCACGGCCTGAGAGAGGCACACGAACTCCGCCGAGCTCAGACGCTCCAGAGAGCCGTCCTGTTGGAGAGACGGAGACGATCCAAGAGGTCAAATCAAACCTCCACATATTCAACCTCTCATTTTTAAAAACATTTATGATTAAAAGAGCGTCAAATCTTTAAAAAGATAAAACAATAAAAACAAACTGAGGCATCAAGTGTAGTTTAACTGCACTTACATGCAATAATGTGACTTTGAATGCATCCTTTTTTAAATTTGGTTTCTGGCATGTGAATTAATGAGGCATTTTTTTGTAGTTAAAAGGTTGTGAATTTGTAATCAGTTATAATAACTAGAGAGACAGACTTCTTGATGAGAGAAGGTAAACCTCTCATCCAGCTCTTGAACAAGAGTCAATAATCTGATTATGCATATTTTGATTCATTTCCTTAATGTCTTGAATCCATTTCAGTTTCCACAGGGAGTCTCTGGTGAACAAGTGTAACCTTTATAAAACATCTTATAAAATACAAAAAAAATACAATTATTGTGCTAAAAATGTATTTCAAAAGTAACTAAGAGATGCAGTTTTTATTAAAAATAGATTTTTTGGGGCACATAACCTACATGCTATAATTAAAGAAACAAGATTAGTTGAGCTCACCGGTGAAAAAAAAAATAAGAAGAAACATTTAAACTATTTCTGCTTTTACAAAGATTTCACACATTGTAAAACATGTTAACATTTTATATAAATAAAGTTTATCAAATGTTACTTTTTATTCGAACAACGTGTGGTATTGTTTCATGAAATGGTTGAGTTGATACTGTACCTTTGCTCTGGCGGTGAGGACCTTGACGCAGCGGTCGTGGCTGACGTCGGAGGCCGTGTGCAGCAGCTCCTGGAGGTTGTTCATCACACGGTTCAGCTCCAGATCGGTGGGCATCATGTTCTCACCGGACCTGAAGAACAAACACACTCACAGTCTGAACTCATTTACAGACACCTGGAAACTTCAGCTGCCATTTACAAACAACAATCAACAATAAAGGTGCTTCACATGGTTTTGTTTTCATGTAAAGAATCACATACTTACAACACATTACTGCACTTTAACCGTATTTGTGGTCTATACCATTTGTATTTTGTCAGATTTGATTTTTTATTGCTTATTGTTTTTAAATGTCATTCTAATGCTTTTCTTTGCTTATGTTAAGCTGCCTTGAGAACAAATATAGACACAAATATCTCAAATATCTGAACACTGAAATGGATGAGATTGGATTTTTTGGTTATTTTTAATGATAACTTTGTTATTTATTATTATTCTTGTCTGTTGTAACTTCACTAATATCCTCTGTGTTAGTATGCTTTAACCGTGTCTTTATATTTTCCTACAAAGGGACTTAAGATAGAATCTGATAAAACATCAAACTACATATATTTCTCATCGGGTTTTTTAGGATTTGCATTGTTGAAGAAGAGTAACAAAAAGAGAGAAATCTCCGTTGACATACATGAAGCTCTGATCCCTGCTGATGGAGGTCTCTGTCGGGTCGCTGCTTGCTGGCTCCGCTCGACTCTGCTGCACCCTGGAGCTCTGATCCTGGACCTGCTGCTGCTGCTGCTGGACCTCGTTGAGAGCGTCGCTGATGAACAGACCCTCGTGGGTGAGGTAGGCCAGCTCGGCTTCCCCCTGCAGGAGCGACGGGCCGTGGGGAGCCTCCTGAACCGAAGCCCCCGCTCTGGCCTTCTCCTCCAGGAGCCGGTTCCTCTGGTTAGAGGCCAGAACCTCCAGAACCACGTTTTTGATCACGCTCAGAGCGGCCTGACAGACAGCAGGGAAACAAAAGATGCATTCAGTCATGTTTTATCATCTCTGTGTGAGCTCCAGCACCTGATGACCCCGTGAGCATTATCAGTGTAAAGAAGGTTAAAATATGTGAGCTGAGATTATTTTGTTACATATAAAAGGATTCAAAGACAATAAATTAGAGTTCTGACTCACCTTGATCCTCTGCAGGAAGAGAAGGAAACTCTCAAAGATGCTTTTCAGCAGCTCGAACCACTGAGGGAACGTCATCAGACGCACCTGGTCAGTTAGCCTTCACACACACACACACACACACACACACACACACACACACACACACACACACACACACACACACACACACACACACACACACACACACAGACACACACACACACAGACACAGACACACACACACACACACGATGAGTTTAACAACATCCTGTCATATTCTTAAAGCACTTTGTGTTGTTTGTGTGGAGTGATTCAATTCTTCAGAGAAAGCCCCAATATGCATGAGTCAGCACATATGCAAATGAGTAAATGGCAACTCCCGGGAAGATTATCTACTTATTATTGATAAGAGTTAGCAGACATGTTTCATTTCAAGATTTAAAATGACTAATAACTGAACCCATCACGCATAAAAAAAAAGATACATTTCCTGTTACAAAAATAACTCACTTAGAGAGACGGAGATAAAGTGATGAAGTACATTTTCTTGAAATCAATTTAAAAAGAAGTTCATAGCAGTGGAAGACAAAGTACTCAGATCTTTTACTTAAAATGTAAGTAGTAAAACCACACTGTAGGAGTACTCTGTAACAAGTATTTATTTAAAATCTGTAACAAGTAAGCATTTAAAATGTTACTTTTAAAGTAAAAGAAATAGTACAAAAGTATTAACATCAAAATATAATTTAAGTAACAAAAGTAGAAGTAGTCATTCAGCAGAATGGCCCATTTCAGAATAATATAAATACTTTATACTTTATATACTGTTGGGTAGCTTAATCCAAAATAATACATCATAATTTATTAGTTTATTCATATTTTGTATTATTAATCTGAATATGTAAAGTAATTTAAACTGCCAGATAAATGTACTGCTGTGAAAAAAATACAATATTTGCATCTGAGATGTAGTGAAGTAGAAGCATAAAGTAGCATAAAATGCCTCAAAATAGTACTTAAATACAGTATTTGATTAAATGTACTTAGTTACTTCCCACCATCTTATATAGTATATAACATCTTATATCTAATGAATTCAGGTCACACTGATGTGTGTCGTTGAACAAATCAACTTAATTAGATTCACATCTCTACTTACTTAGTCACGACTTCAGTGTCTATATCTTCTATGTTCAAAACGTTTTCTGCCACACACTGAAAAACACAAACATGTCAGATTAAGTGAGTTTTTCCAATCACATAACTAAATGATTGATTGCTGATCGGTAGTTAATAACATGAGGAGTCTGGAGGTTTTACCTGAGAGACGATGGCCTTGGCAGCCATGATCATCTCTTCGCTGTAAATATCCAGAAAGTCCAGCTTCCTCTGCCTCAGCAGGCCGAACACCAGAGACTCCAGACGCTCCTAAAACACACACACAATAAATATTAAAATAAAATCTCAAACCTCGACAATGAATGTGCAGATTAAATATGTATGCGTGTCAATCTAGACAAGCGGCAGCGTTTTATTCAACAATAAAATGTAATTGATTGATGAAGTTAAAGAAATTAATTCAATAATAATCACGATGAAAACTGGGACGTCTGTAATAAACAAACCAGAAAATGTCAAAAAAAATGTCAAAAATAGAAAATCACGATTCTTTTCTTGACGTTGACCCCATGATTATTTACATTTTTTGTATCCATTTAAGAAAAAATATTTTATTGCTTTTAATCATATTTATGTTTACACTGATTAAACTTAATAAAACTAATGTGCAAATAATTAAATTGAAAAAGAGACACAAAAACAATCAGGTGTAATTTATAACAGCAGTCACAGTTTCCATAGTGATTATTATTAATTAGTTTAACTTCATAGTTTGGAGAAGATTTTTTAAAAAGTATTTGCTTTAATAATTAATTTGTACCACAATATAATTGGATTGGACTGAGAATAAATAATAATTAATATATGGTCAATTACAAAATATACCACCAAGCCCAACTCAAAGATTATTCTTCAGTATTAATCAAATCAAAAGAAATTTAAAAAGCATTCACAGTGTTTCTTTAACCTGCCTGGAGACCAGAGGGATTTAAAACACGTGTACAAATGTTTTACTTATGTTATGTATTTAGTATTTTTTAATATGGTTTCTGGAGCTTGATAACCTACGTGACACCATCTGAATCATCTGAAGCAGTTAACTCCACCCATCTGGCACTCCAAGCGCATTAAAACAAACACTCAAAGATTATTTTCCAGACATGATTTGATCGATCACTGATCCACATCCAGCAGGCCCCGATTTCCATTATGATTTTAATGTGTGTGTGAGTGTGTGTGTGTCCCACCTTCTGTGAGGCAGCGTTTGGATTGTGGACCTGTGACGAGCACATCATCCGTTAAACACGTGTAAACAGTTCACATCATCTAACCCATGAAGTGTCTCTATGAGTAAATGTGACTGTTGGAGAAAATCTGTCATGTTTTTCCACCAAAATTTGACCTTCCCACTCGAAATCAAAGCAACAGGTTTCTACTTAAAAAGAGCCAATGAACATGGAAACGAAGATAAGAAGTCAAACTGAAACCTCAAATGCAAAACACAGTATACCCAAATTGATATACCCAGAGAGGATGAATGGTTTTCAAGTAAAATCACCAGCTCCCTTCGACACATTTCATCCTTTTATAATAAAAACACAGGATTCAAATATAATTCCTTCTTAAATGTAGCTTCTAATTTAACATTCTCAGTCTTAAAGATCCCTCCCCACTCACAAATGTGTTACCTTGACTATACAGACTTGTAGTTTGTCACGAGAGAGGTGTTTCCCTAAAACCTAAGATTTAAACAAACACCTGGAAAGCTAAATTTGGTTCGTCACAAATTCGAAAATCCAATTGTTGCTTAATCAGCACTCCGCACCGATAAAGAAACCTGAAGCCTCCCGACCCAGAGCGACCTTGTTAGTACAGAAAGTCATCATCAGCATAGTGAAAGATATGACAGCAAACAAGGTAAACAGGACTCTTCCTCCATATTTATAATTCCATCTGGAATTGATCTAAATACTGTGTGATGAGTTTTCTGCATAAAAAAGGTGACAAACTCAGGAATGAGTAAATGCTTTGGAGGGGAAGGGTTGAGTTTGTTCAGACCTTCTCGAGGACCAGCGGCTCCTCCCTCAGGCTGCGGTTCAGGTCGCTGCGGGCGTACATGCTGAAGTCCTCAATCATCATCTTATCGATCAGCTTCTCCAGCTCGCACAGCTGGGAGCCCAGATGTCTGAGGGACAGACAGACAGACAGACAGACAGACAGACAGACAGACAGACAGACAGACAGACAGACAGACAGACAGACAGAGAGGGAGACAGACAGACAGTCAGTAACATCGCAGCAGAAGTTTGTGTGGTTCATGACTTCCTGTCAGCGTCACCACGTATTCCTGTATTGAGGCTTTAAAGGTCAGATTAAATTATTTGATGAATAATTGTGGTTTAATGTGACTGGGACTAGAGATCTTAAAAATAAAACTCTAGATATAATAAAAAACTGAGTTGAAAATCGTTTAGAAAAACAGTTAATTAACTCGTCGCGTCATCATCTTCTGCTGTGAAGATTAAGCCTTAAATTATTGTACTAAAATGCTACTTTTGAACTAAAAAAAGACTAATAACCAGAACGCATGTCTGCTAAAAAGTCACTTAAAACACAGGAAGAAAATTTTGCAAAGTGCAGGTTGAGGTAGCTCTGAATTGGATCGATCAGTAGCTCCAGTTGTTTTTGTATTTTTTCTCCAAACTTTCTCCTTTTTGCTTCAGCTTCCGCTCATTAATGGGTCAAACTATTTCATGAACTTCTCCCACAAGATAAAAAAAAAAAAATTCAGCTTGAGTGGAAGCATCTTTGTTGAAAATTAAAAGGATGCATTCATGTCTGAATCTAAATAACACTTTGCACTGAATCTGAAGAACGCACCCTTAAACAAAAATAACAGAAGCCAACAAGATGAACTCATCGGTCTCGGGGTCAAAAACAGCTAAATTCCAAACAGAAACCAACTAAGGTCAACTTTGAGATACAAATTTACACCACTGACTTGATGGGATCGATATACAGGGCCTTAATAGCTTTATGCACAAATATCTGTAACCATCAGCAGATAAGTAACAAGAAGTCAGCACAGAAAGGTTAAAAAAGTGTTGAGCTTCACTTTTAAACTGTAAAGCTTTCTGCTCAGTACACATCTTGGTTACTATTACTTATTAAGAGGTGTATAAATGTTGTTATGGAATTTTCTCTTATATCAATATCCCTTTTGGCCTCAGAAAGCCTGCATTGGTTTGCTTTTGAGAATTGCTAACAGTCAGTGCTGACTTTAGAGAGAATCTTATATTATCCTGCTCTGCTGAATGAGCACAAACACCTCACAGAGCCTTCCTCTTTGTATTCTTTTTTGCATTTCACTGAGCCTTCTATGGTGTGATCAGGTGGTACAAGTCTTTTCAGCTTGGATACAAAGTCAGTGGAAACACACAAAGTCAGATGCGGGTTTGCTCTAATCTGCTTTAACTGAGGCAAAGAATCATCCTCGCTAGTTGAAAAATATTTCAACTTGAGGAAAAACAGTCGTGAAGCCGAGACATCCATACATAATGCAGTAAAGAATAACCAGATTGTACCATTTTGTGAAAATAAAGCAAGGCGATAATATTTGTTGTCCCCCCCTCTCTTCACCTGAAGCTGTGGATTCCCTGCAGCTCCTGCTGCAGCACCTCCTTGGTGGTGGAGATGAGCTCCAGCGCTCCGACGAACTCGGAGGTGGAGAGCAGCAGCTGCACGGTGGGCTGCGTCTGATGCACCGCCGCCATCAGCTTCAGCTTGTTGTGCAGCTTCACGCAGTTGTTGCGGGTCAGCGCGGTGCGGAGGGCCTCCAGCGGGCCCTGGCACATGATCCGGTCGATGGCGGCGGTCCGGCCCCGCAGGACGGCCACGGCCCGCTGCGTCTCCTGCAGCCGGTCCTGAAGCTCGTGCTGCGAGGACATGGCGTGGAAAAAGGCCTCGGAGCGCAGAGAGATCTGCCGGGCGATGCTCACCTCCACCACATCCAGGTAGTGACTCAGCTGGAGAAAGACACACGGAGTTCAGGTTAAAGAGTCATGTGATCTGTGTGTGTTCTGCAGAGTGGATGAGAGAGTTCACCTTCTCCTGCAGCAGTTTGGAGGAGGCCACGTCTCGGTTGCTCTTCCCTCCGGCGCTGTTGAAGTGCGACCAGGGCAGAACGCTGTTGAAGGTGGCCGGGTCCTCCAGAGCAAACTCAGGCTTCATGAAGATCTGAAAATTCAAAGCAGACAGCAAACAGGACATTATGAGACACACAGACACTAGGGACGAATAATAATAATGTCCATTTATATCCATGTATTTATTTGTTACATTTTATTTTTAGTTAATATCTATGAAAAGCTCAAATCTACCAATAGTTTATTCACACTGATTCATCTGCCAGGCTGGTTGACAGATGAAAAAGTCCAGGTGGTACATGAGTTTGACATTTTCTCATATTTTGGGCTTTCTAACTATCAGTTAAAGGAGATCCGAGTTTAATCAAGTTTATGCAACCATTAAAGGGAAATGTAAGGGAAAAATGTTAAGCTAGAGAAGTTAATAGGAAGAAAGTATCTGAGTAGAAGTTTACCTTCGGGACTTGTTCCAACTCAGCTCTGGATTTCTCTAGAAACAAGAAAACGTTCTGGATCAGTCGTTTGTGAATCAATAAGTCAGTTGTGTTTTAGCTTATTTTACATTCTGAATGACAGTTGTTTGATACAAAAGTAAAACCAAAAGCATTTTTATTTCTGTTGAACACAACATTTTGATTGTGGATGAAAAGCACAGAACACATTAAGATGATACCTGTTTCTGAAGCTTTTTGTCAGGTATTTCCTTAATTGAATTGCTCATCTATTATCAAATATGTGTTTGTTACAATTAACATCGACATAAATGTACAATGGTACTGTAAAAATATTAATTAGCAAAGGTTTTTTTTTCAAATGTAATGTCACAAAGCACTTAAAACAAAACAAATGATAAAAACAGAAGTAATAAAATAGACAAGGAATACACCAGTAAACAAATATCTGATGAAAATTTTAAATGTGCAGCGTAGAAAACACATTAGCATAAAGATTTGGATGAATTATTGATATGTAAATCAATGAAAAGGAGTTGTAAGAAGTGATCTAAAGGAAGACTGAATGTGTATCGTAACTGTATGTAGAGTCAGAACCAAACTACTGTCACATTACTCATTTCAAAACCCTAGAAAGTATATATATCTGAATTTCATAATGGTTTCTATTTCCTGTGGGGTTCATTTTTTCCTGCAGCAGCAGGAGGTGAATATTTCATACCGTTGTTGGAGGCGATAGTGGAGACAGCGTCCACATCGTCTTTGTTGGGACAGATCGTCTTGCAGCGTTCGTGGATTCTTTCCCTCTAAAAATAAAAACACAGAAAGACAATTTTTTATTTTTTTTAAACTAAACATCTACAACCACAATAACTCCACGCGTGAAATGTCAAGTTTGGCCTGAGGGTGGTGTTGAACACTAAAGCATGAAAGCTTACAAAGGCCAAAGTTCCTGTTGTCCGATGAGAACAATAAAGCGACACACAACAGGAATAAGGAAGTGTCAGAGGAATGTTTGACAGCTGTTCTGGTTTTGTGTATCGTAAGACGACATTATGAAACCCGAAGGAGGAAACGATGACAAACAGATGATGATGTTTTTTTTTTAGAAAAAACTAGACTCTTACAGGAATTGAAAAGGAGTCTGTTCAGGCGACCAAATCTAAAAGCCTCGAAGCGAAACCAAACTCTGCTTATCTGAGGAGTTTGATAACCAATTTAAAAACTTCTATTTTCTTTTACAGCTATACAGAACTTATTATAAAAAAAATACTTTAGTTTGAGCAGAATTCTTATTAACCAAAACGTGTTGTTTTGACAAAACTTCGTACATCATAAATGGGAATAATAAGAAAAAGCAAACCAGACAACAAACACTGCTGGTGCATTTTTTGATGATCCTTATCTGGACACTTCACATTACACGGGGACAAATAAATAACCTAAAAGATATTTAAATACTTTGTGAGGTCTGAAAATGGCAGCGGAAAGGAGATCAGTGTAAAATAGATTAATTCAGGAAGTGCTGTCATGCAGAAACACGTTTTCATCTCCACCTCTTTATGCTGTTGTGTTGATGAATACAGACTAAATGAAAATGAAAATGTGTTTCTGAGCCTCCACAGTTTGACAGTTTGATTTTATCAAGATAGAACACAGGAAACAGTCAAAACCTTCAGCAGAGCAGAAGGAAACAGAGGCCTCAATGTTTGTGGCTCCTCCGTTATGTTCTCCTGTGTTCATACAAGTGTTTCCCATAAATTCTTCCATCTGTGGTGAACCACTACAGCTTTGCAGCAAACACAGCAGAATCATAAATAATAAAGTGCACAAGTAGAAAAAACCCACTGCTGTGACAGATTGTAGTGGAGAGCAGTTTGATCAGACGGATGGGTGAAGTTTCAGAAACGTTTTTCCAGCTGTATTATTTTACCAACTCAAATGCTCATAGTATAACGTTAAAATATGAGACGTCAGTAGTCGGAGGTAGAAAATCTTCAAAAGTCATGTTTTAAGTCCCTTTTTGTGCTTTCCTGGACAGTATTAAACGTTTACTCAGAATCCCATCTCAATCAAATATTAAAACACAATCTTTATATACACTTTATATACTACTACACAATTATTTTCAAATTCAGAGAGACTTAAGCTTGCAGAGGATAATTAAATTTGTGAACAAATGTTAATTAATCTTCTTAGAAATCACAAAAAATACAACTTTCTTATAACACATTTTTAAGTTTTCTTCAGTATCAAAGTAAACCAGTGATAGTTTGTCCGTACATTCATGGACACACTGCAAACAGGAACTGATAATATCTAATTCGGCCAAAGTGTAACTAGATTTAGACTCATAAAAAGAGGGATCAAGAAGGAGCCCAAAGCGTAAGTCACTGAAATGATTAAAGGAACACTTTACACATAAAATGACACCACTGGATCACACGGATGAGTAGCACGCCTTCACAAGCGAGAGACATGTTTTAAATAGTACGTTTTGAGAGAAGATGCATGAGTTTGGGAGGTTGTGAACACACCACTGGAGAAATGAGACTCGAGTAGTTTTGCTGCTAGATGGGACCCCCATTTACTATGTACTAATTAAGACTTTTCTCAGTTTTTTTTTTGAAATTTTTTGTTCAACGTGGGGGGATGCGAGAAAAACAAAGTCCTCTTCAAGACTTCAAGGTAAAAAGGTTCCCACTGAGAAACCAGGAAAACCACAGTTACATGGTTTGCATCTGGTTTCATTTCTGATATTACACAGCAGCACTGAATGAAAAAAAGGGTGAGTGAAGCTGGTAAGCGCGTTTCTATCCAGCTGTTGTTGTATTTTGAATTTAAAGATAAAAACATATAAATCATAACGAAGCCAAAACATCTCTCTAATTTGAAAAAGGCGCTGCATTGAACCTATAAACAAAAGAAAGAACGGTAGGAGCTGAACCTGCTTCAACAGGATTCCTGACGCACCCATAAGGTGAGGTGAGGTAATGAAAGGTAAAGCCAGGCAACGCCCGGGTTAGACTGCCGGCGACGGTTACCTCTCGGAACTGCTGTGTCTCACGCGAGTAGTATCCACGGCAACAGCATTGCTTCTACTGCTGCCAGACCGGCTTTCTACATATACATATTTGCTTTTCCTAATGGCAAGAATGTTTAATTTCAGTGTGTTATTTATATTTATTTTAGACAGAAATTGATTAAAAAGTGTTTCCTCATTTGTAAATAATAATAACACTCAAAAATTAAAAGCACTTATTCTATTCATTTATGGAGTTGTGCATTTTCCACAACACTATCTGGGAATTATTTAAAAATAAAAAGGCCTTTTTAACAAATAAAGGGATTCTGTCGACTGAAAGACAATAGGGGGGTTTATTTTGAAAGAAAAAAATGCTTGGTCAAAATAAATGACTAACTTTCTTTCAAGTCTGAGACATTTTCTACAGATATAGGCGTACTGTAGAAAGGTAATGGTATGACATCAATATACTGTCAAAAGATCACTCTGTTAATATGGGCGACAAAATAAAAAGCAAGAGGTTACGAGAGACATAAAGTCACATGATCAGCCCCAACGCTACGCCCTCCTTCACCAGCAGAAAGGTTCAATCAGTGAGCCTGCTGAGTGAATCCTTCCTCCGTCCGTCAGAGACGCTGTGAATAATTCAGTGTGGGTGTGTTACCTGAGCCGTCTCCTGCAGGTACGGTCCGAAGTGTTCCTTGGTGATGTTGGGGAGGTAGAAGGAGGGCATCACCTCTGTCTCCGCGAAGTCCAGCCCCCATGTTTTGGTGAAAAAGTCGGACTCCCGCTTGGTGAGCCGCGGGTCGTTCAGCGCGGCGGGGAGGTTGACCTTGGAGCTGTACACCGTCCACCGGTCGTGCTCCGCCACCACGGACGGGCCGTCACACAGGACACGCCTCTCACCTGCGGAAAAACAGAGATTACAAAATGTTATAACATATTGGAATGTTTGTACCATGAGCCCATTGACAGAAAGATTTATAAATCTCTATTATTAAACAATTAAGTCACTTTAACATGAAAAAAAAAATCAAAACATATTTTGGTTCCAGCTTCTTAGATATAAACATTTGCTTGTTTTCTTTGTTTCATGAAATTGTAAATTAAATATCATTCGGTTTCAGACTGTATTTGGGACGAAACATAAACATTTACCCTACTTTCATTCATGGATAAATCAGTTAGTTTTAGCCGTTAAACGATGTCCACTGATGCTAAAACATTAAAGACTGCAGCTGTTCCCACCGGTGGGCTCCTTCGGGCAGACGTCTGGCAGGGAGCGGACGGACCGGCCTCGAGGAGGCGGGTCGCCCCGCTCCTTGTGATAGATCCCATCTCGGCCTCCACGAGGCACTGGGGAGGAGCCGTGGCTGGAGGCCATGGCATCGGGACTCGCCTCCCAGGAGGCTAGCTGGAGACAGACGGACACAAAAAGGAGCTGGCGTTAGATACAGTGAAAGAGTAAAATAAAGGGAAATTACAATGTGCATTTTCCAATCATACGAGTTAAAAATTGTTTAAAATAGTAAATCAAAACCTCAGCCAAAGAATGGATCCATATTATCCTGTTGGATTAATGTTGGTCTCCACTAACTAAATAAATAAATATCCGTCTCTTTAGCTTCTAAATGCTCCACTGAGTTCACTAGTAAGTCTCTAACTGTGTCGGTCTGCTGTTTGCTGCTGAGCAGGTGGAGTTCAGCGGGTTTATCAGTAAAAACAGCTGCCGGCTGCAGGAAACAATGCTGATGAGAGCGCTGCGAACCAAACCAAAACCAAAACTAGGAGGGGAAGTCCAGAGGCAGGTTCACCAACAGCTTCCACAGTACAAAAAGTCATTTTAGCTATTGTTAACATAAATGATTAGTGCTGCTTTAACGAGGCTGTGTTTTAGAAAGTTTTCTTTGTAAAAAAAAATAAAACAATAAAAAACATATTTATACTTGCATTAAGTAGCATTTTGTTAACTCGTGAAAAATCATTTTTGTGATTTTTTTCTGCCAAAATGCCAAACAATCTCTGGTTCCAGCTTCTCAAATTGGGAGGAATGCTGCCTTTCTTTGTTTTATTATGTGACAGTGAAGTGAATTTGATATATGAAGATGTCACTTTCAGTTTTATAAAATTGTAATTGCTAGAAATTTAGACTTTTTGAAATTATCAGAGACCTTACAGATGCTGATTCATTCAACAATAGTCTAAAACTCAGGTACAACACACAGCACTTTTTGTGACTGTCATGATTGACTGTTCACTGCTACATTCTTCTCATCAGTCTTTTACAAAACAATGATGACACAGAGAAAGACTAAATGACTGAGCAGCACAGGATGTGCAGCAGAGGTGTGTTGTTTCAGCTCTAATCTGACTGCGGAGGTGTAAAACCCTCTGCTGGTAATCCCACCACACTGATGAGAGGATTAGAGGAAAGGTCTGCAGCCTCACTGTGACCACCACTGTTTTCAGCTCATTCTGTCTATGCATGAAAAAACTGTATCATCATCACATCTTCAACGACAGATATAAACATATCAAAGAGAAAAACTTCTGACTCTCTCACAGTCGCCTGGCTGCTTGTTTCCACCACCTACTGAGACATATGTGAGGTAAAAATAGAAATAATTGGCCGATTAGTTTTTGGCAGAGATGTGCTGCAGGTGCTGCACATTAAAATAAGAGCAAGACCCTCACAGTTTAAAAAGGCACCATTATTTGCTGTCATAATAAAATTGAAAATGCAATTTGGATCCTTATTCTATTGGATAGAAAGACAGAGAAAGAACCGTATTTAGTGGGTGTTTACTAGAATGATGCTTTTCTGAATTTTCTACATAACTTAATAAGAAATATATGAGTGTTGAGGAGAGAAGTTCCAGAATGAACAAGCAGCCTTTTAGGGACAAGACTTCCTCCTCTGGTTCAGTTTATTTGACCAGAAGAGAACGATTTTAACAAAAAAGGAAACACAATAATTAAGCAAATGATGAGTAGATTCAAATAAAACACAACAGAGATAATCCTGCTGCGATAAGTAAACCTGAGTAATATTTCTGTGTAGACGTGTCGTTGTAGGTTCCTACAGTTAGGTGATTTTTAGTTCAGCTAATGATTTACATTTTGTACTATATGTTGAGTGCACTATCTGGTTAGTCATTATAATAAAGTAGAGTTTTATTAGTTAGTTAGTTTACAATTTAGCTGATCCTGTAAATGGAAAGTAAAAACAAACACAGATTAAGAGTAAAGTCCTACAATATTGCTGATTACGCTTGGAAATATAGTTCATTAACACTACCTTAAAGCCTAAATCACTTCCTAATATAAACACTCAGGGCTTAAAGCGTCCATAAAGTTTGGGTACTCAGAAAATACAGATTAAAAGAAGACGAGACATCTGGACTTTTCATCACAAATATTTGTCAAACTCCAAAAAACACCACCGTACAATCATTTAATGTTTTTTCATTAAAACACTATTGTTAATCTATAAAAAAAACAACACTGATGACGTCACCATGACATACTCGGGGTCATTTTCTCAGACTTGATAGAGCTTGTTGTGTTTTACACAAGACATTATTACAACTGTTTTCACAGGCTGAGTGCTAAATCATATAAATATTATATCTGAATAGCTTTATGTGTAAAATTAGCGTTGCAAAATTGAGTTTCTTTCTTCTTATTATAATAATAAAAAATGGTTGATTAAATTGCTGAATGTGTGCCTCAATTAACAAACCTGAAATACATTGAATAAACTCTGAATGTATTCATTAATCAAACTCGTGGATCATAACTGTAAAGGTAAACTGAGATAAGCAAAGACTGGGTTGAATAAAAGTCAGTTTTTCACCCCATAAATATCAATGTTACTTCTCCCCAAACCTACGGTCAAACGACTTGAATTTGCTTTCGGTACCACGCACTCGCCTTAGAGCCCGTCAGAACCCGTGGTGACCGCTCTGCCTGCACACCTACGGTTATCTGAATCTGTGACCAGATTAAGACGTACCTTTTTAGAAAGGCCTTTGTATAATACTCCAGGTGTGCTTTTAAACTTGTTTTTACTATTTATTGACTGTCTTCTGTACCATTTTTAACACGTTTTAATGTTTTATGTCTTGTTTATATTGAACTGCTTTTGTTTTCCTGCTGACTGTAATTTCCGCTGCTGTTAAGCACTTTGTGACCCCTGTCTGTGAAAAGCGCTTTATAAACAAATTGTATATAAATAAATAAATTGTATAATATAAAAACATTAGAGGTTAAATATTACACTTCAAATAGGTTTTGTAAAGTTTGCTTGAAATGTCAAATCACTGAACTGCCTTCCAGATGTGGAAGAAGTATTCAGATCCTTTGCTTGAGTAAAATTACTAAAATAATAGTTACTCTGCTTACTACCCTTATTATATGATTAATTTATGTCATATACATTGAATGTGTTGTATCTCTGTTATGCTGTTCATTTTGTACACATGACATCTATTGACTCCTCCCTGTAAAGGAGGGTTTTTTAGGGGAGTTTTTCCTGTGAATGTGAGGGTTCAGGGACAGAGGATGTCGCATGTGCACAGATTGTAAAGCCCTCTGAGGCAAAGTTGTAATTTGTGATTCTGGGCTATACAAAATAAACTGAATTGAATACCACACTGATAAAAAAAATACTCCACTAGTCCACTGAGTAAAAGTCCGGCTTTACCAATGTACTTAAAGTTCTTCTTCAAGTCATAGTACAAACTGTGCAGTTAAATGTGTTTTCACTGTTGTACATTATTATACAGCACCAGTCAAAAGTTTGGACACACCTTCTCATTCAATAGTTTCCTTTATTTCTTTTTTTTCTACATTGTAGATTAATATTGAAGACATCCAAACTATGAAGGAACACATATGGAATTATGTGGTAAACAAACAAATGCTCAACAAACCAGAATATGTTTTATATTTTACATTCTTCAAAGTAGTTGAATGAGAAGGTGTGTCCAAACTTTTGACTGGTACTGTATATGACATGGGGCCTTTTGTAAGTTTTTGTACGATCTTTTCCATATGGGAAGATTTGTGTGGTGGAAGGTGTCTGTAATTTTGAGGTTATTTCTCACTATTTTCATAAAGAAACTAACTTGATTATTAGGGTAAATAAATTGCCATAATTAAATAATCATTAGTTGTAATAATACAGTACCAGTCAAAAGTTTGGACTTTCATTCAACTACTTTAAGAATGTAAAATATAAAACATATTCTGGTTTGTTGAGCATTTGTTTGTTTACCACATAATTCCATATGTGTTCCTTCATAGTTTGGATGTCTTTAATATTAATCTACAATGTAGAAAAAAATAAATAAAGAAAAACCATAGAATGAGAAGGTGTGTCCAAACTTTTGACTGGTACTGTAGTAAAAAAACAAGTATTATAAATAAGTAATAAAAACAGGAAATAATATTAAATAAGTAAAAGTAAAAAATCCACAATAACTAAAAATATTGTATATACAGACAGAATAATTGGTGTAATTAAACTGTGTGAGCGTAGTGACATTATACTAGTAAAAAAACAAGTATTTTAAATAAGTAATAAAAACAGGAAACTCCATATGTGTTCCTTCATAGTTTGGATGTCTTCAATATTAATCTACAATGTAGAAAAAAATATAAATAAAGAAAAACCATTGAATGAGAAGGTGTGTGTAAACCTTTGACTGGTACTGTATAAATATATATTATACATTATTATACATTATATTATTATTATAGCATGGATGTGTATGTTGCATTTTATTCATGCATATGTTAACACATGTTGTCTAGTTTAGTAAAAGCACCTCATGTGGTCCTCAGGTCCAGGAGAACACTTACATCTCCTCTGTCACTTTCCTCCTCTGCAGCTGTGACAGAAGCTAGCTTTAGCCTGTTAGCTTTAGCCTGTTAGCTTTAGCCAGTTAGCTCCCGTTCATTCACTGCTGTAGCCTTTAGCATTTAATCCACCGAGCCGACAGTGAAGTCAACACTACACGGTGACACGAGACACACGTAGCCCCATCTCACTCTCGGTGACAGGGCTGAGAAAGCTAAGAATGTCGGCGAAAGCTAATGCTAATGCTAATGCGAAAGCTAATGCTAATGTTGTCAGCGAGTCCCAGCAGGGGTTACACGTAGACGCGCTAATGCTAACAGGCTAGCCGGGGAGCTAACAGCTATTTCCGTGAGCTGTGAGGAGAACCGGGGCCGTCCGGTGCCGGCGGGGCTCCGGTGGGCTCCGTACCTGTCGTGTGAAGCACAGCAGCCGGCGTGACTCCTCTTCACCATCACAGGAACACCGGAGGAACCGGGAGGAAAACAACAAGACACACAGCGGAGAGCAGCGGCGGAGCGACCATGATGCACCGCGGGAGGAGGGGCCGCGGCCGGTTCTTCTTCTTCTGTCTGCGTAAAGCTCGCTGCTGCCCCCTGCTGGCCGGCGGCCGCCTGTACAGACACATTCACAGAAGCTACTCAATTACAAGTGTTGTATTTTAAATCCACCAAAAAACTGTAATAAAGCCATTTTTCCGGTCATCACAGAAATACTAATAATAATAATAATAATAATAATAATAATAATAATAATAATAATAATAATAATAATAATAATAATAATAATAATAATTTAAAAAAAAATATTGTCATTTAGAGCATTTAAATGTTATTTAATGAAGAAAAGTATAAAAACCAGTGCTGTGGTCATCACTATCCTCTTGCAATAGGACCAGCTGGATGGCAGAAACAGTGCTAGTAGTACCCCAAAAGTAATTGGAATAAAAAAAGTGACTATTGACCATGCCAAAAGAGTTAAAAAGATAAGTTTTGTGTGAGGAAAAGAAGGGTTCAATTCTGGTTTTACTGGCAGAGGGATACAGTGAGCGTCAGGTTGCTTCCATCCTTAAAATTTCAAAGACAGCGGTTCATAAGAACAAGGTCAAATACATAGCTCAGCATTATCCTGCTGGTGACCTGACGATTACAAATTTAATCGGTTGTTTGATTTATTTTAGTGAGCTAACTATGTTTGAAAATATTGTAAAAGCAGCTTAGTTGGACACTATGTTTAATCTGTACTTTGTTTTATTTTGTAGGCTAAAAACATAAACGCTTTCCCAGTCATTTGTGTTTTTGTTGTATATAATGTGAATGTGTAATCTCTATTTTTTTAGGACATTTTCTGACACTTTTTTTTACACTGCTGCATTCTGTATCTGTTTTTAATAACTGTGATGGTTTATTGTAGAAGAATAAAACGGTATTATTTATTTATTATCATTTAAGAAACTCCTTTGTAGACAATATTTTGCGAGAGATGCAAGTGTGATAGTTTATATTCCTCCAGCACAGGAGTCTGGGTCACTGCTTTTTAATGACCCAACAAATGTCACAGTGTTTCTATTGTTTGCAGTTGGAATAAAACGGTCGGTGGGCAGCATGACTGCTTATCTGTGATGAATGAATGAACACAGAAACGTTCATTCATAAAAATAAATTCATTTTTAAATATTTCTTACATAAAAGTGTGAGGTTTGGCCTCATGGTGGCGCTAGAGGAAAGGTCAGAGAGTCACCTCAGAAACCACCCACTTCTAGAAACATAATGATAATCTGTATTTCGTCAAAAAAGGTTGGAGATATTTAAGTATTGGTATGTATTTCAATTATTGCATAGTTTCCTGTATTGTATTATACATAAAAAGCTATTTTCATGTGTATATGTAAATGCATTTTTGCAAGTATGACTTTATGAGCACTTTGGCAGAACCTGCAACATCTAACAGGAAGTAATTATTAAGTGTTTATTCCTCATATAACTACTGAGTAAAGCTGGTTTATTGTCATTCATGCCTGAAGTACATTAGTGTTTTGTTTAAGAAATGACATTCAGATTGGATGTGTGTGTTTCAAGTCACAAGACAAGCAGCTTAAAAACGTTTTTTCCCAAAGAATATATTTTTGTAAAGTCATGATAAAAAGCTAAAATACAGTTATTCTGGATCCAAAAGAGGCAACAAAGGTTACAGAGGAAGGTCACTTGATTTCAGAGGAAAAGGATCAAATGCAGAAATATTGCAGTTCAAGTTTTTTTTCCATTTTCCTGCTTAAAAAGAATCCCTTTAAGAAGAAGAAGTGCATCACAGTGAGGTGCAGAAACACTCGATTAAAGCCAAACTAGAGATCATGTCTCAGTGTTAATGGCTCTTTAAGGCAGAGGTGAGACAGTAATCAGCTGTGGAATTCTGCATTCATTTACAAAACACACAACTGAAGAGGAATAAATAAAGTTTAAAGCAAATCAAACATCTGGCAGATGTGTCCAGGGATTAACTTTCACCACATTAGAGGAAGACAACACTGCCTGAATCATTTATGATATTCATAAACAGAAGGCAACTCAATACATTTATATTGGTCAAAATTAAGTTAAATTACGTTATAAAATATTAAGTTATGAAAGAAAACCTCAAAGTATACAGTTCTGTCCTCAATGCTGTTGTTTTTAAGGCTTGAGACGGAGCGTCTGAGTGGGTTCTAGTCCAGCGGGCTTTGGAAGATGAGCTTGATGCAGCCGGACGCTCCTCCCAGCGGCTCGATGCAGAACGGGCAGGCGGCGTGGAAGGTGTGCGTGCCGTGCGGCAGCGGGATCTGACTCCAGAACGCCGCCGTCTTCTCCGAGCAGACGTGACCGCAGGGTGCGAAGGCGTGGGTGGGTGGCTCGGCGTCCACGTAGAAGCCCGCCTCGCAGCCCAGCCACAGCGGCTTGTAAGGGCCTCTCGTCCGGCACATGGGGCACTCTCTCTCCTGACACTCCGCCTCCACCTCCGGGTTGCGGCGCCCCCCCCAGCCGTGGTAGCCGTGCACGTGGCCGCAGCGCAGGTAGGCCCAGGGCTGCTTCTCGTCCAGGACGTCCTTGCGGCGGAGGCTGGGGAAGGCCAGCGTGTTGAAGCCCACGGGGCACTGCGGCCGCCCGGCGTTCAGCTCCTGCCGCAGCGCCTCCAGGTGTTTGACGGTGGGGGTGTGCGCCAGGCCCTCGGCCGTCCGCCACAGCAGGGTGGCGCCGCAGAGGTCGATGAGGGACCCGTCCACCAGCTCGTTAGACTCAGAGTCCACCTGAAGGAGAGACGGGCAGAAGATAAAACATCATTGTTGTTGTTGTTGCTGCAAGTAGATTCTGTAACTCTGAGGGTTTCTCTGAAAATGTGAAACATGTTCCTGGAGGTTTACAATCCATATTTAAAAGGTTAATTAACATAGAACAGACCTTTTTATTATTATTTAAAACATTCATGGGGTTTTCAAAAAGTTAAAGGTACCCTGTGGAGTTTTTAAACCTCTAAAGGCGCTTTAGAGCAGCATCTTTACAGTTGCCTTTTTCAATTAGTTTGTATGATGCACATAAGATAAGATAAGATAAGATAGAACTTTATTCAACCTGAGGGGAATTTTTGTGCAACAGCTGCAGTACAAAGTAAAAAAGAGTGGAAATTTAAATAGTGAACACACAATGGCAAAATAGGTTTATAGTGAGGTTGCTTCTTGGTGAAGTTGCATATACAAGTATGTACAATGTCAAGAACATGTAAGTGTATATGGTCTATTCATAATGTTCATATGATTATGTCTGGTATATCGAGTCAGAAGACATGATAAATATTCCTGCCTCTGGTCACATGTTGTTCTGCTGATAGACAGCTGGTGGCGGTAATGAGCAAAGACATGTGGCGAAGCACCAATGAAGGCGAGAATGAAGAGTGAACAACAAACTGAGTATGTTTGTTGGACCTCAGTGAGACACACAATGTGTTCTGATGAGAAACACTGGTTTCGAACAAAACTTCCACAGGGCCCCTTTAAAGAACTGCAGCTCCCATGAAGATCCGGTTGGAGTCACCCACCATCTTGCCCCTCTGCTGAGAAGATCTGGTTTCCCGCAGCGTGAAGACTTTGCCGCAGACGGACATCTCCCTCCACAGACCGGGTGTAGAGCCCTGGCTGAAGCCGTGGCGCGGGTGCATCACCAGAACGCCGTTGGTGGTCAGTCCGTCCATCTGACCGTCCTGCGTCCTCCACTTGGCCGCTTTCTCCTGTGAAGACATCAGGAGTGTTAATAAATCAGTGAATCTGATGATGAATCATTGTGTCGTCCGGCTCGGACGGCGTCCTCGTACCCCGAGGAAGATGTTCTTGGAGGAGTCGAAGCCCGCGGCGTAGATCCGCACGGTGTAAGGAGGGATTCTTTGGCAGATGATGCGGCAGGCGAAGCGAGAGATGGTGCTCTGGACCGTTTGACCGTCGACTTGGCTCTGACCGCCGGGCAGCGTGTCCGTCACCACGAAGTCAATGGGAGTCTCTGTGGAACGACCGATCTGAAAAGACACAGAGACAACATTTATGTTAATGAATACACTGCGAGAGAGATTTGATTAAGTCGCCTGTTTGTCTCATGTCACGATAACGCCAAAATACAATAGAGAATGGTGATGGCGGAACAAGAAACATGCATGAACTGTCAAACTGAGGGAGCAAAACTATGATTACATAAGTACTTTTTAAAAATGTATTTGTTTAACTGGAGAGTTTCTGGAATTTTTATCACAGCAATTTGTTTGCCACTGTGTTGATTCTCATTTCTCTTTCTACTTCCTCAATTGTGGCTTTCTTATTGCTTCTAAACAGACTTACTGTACCACAGCCTTGAGGAAATTCTACACAGCGACAAACCCACATAGTGCAACATGCAAAATGTCTGGTGGTCAAAAAAAAACAAAACACAAGAACTACATCACAGCTATTTTACTTAGCGAGTTTCTAAGGAGTCACAAGATTTAACCGACAAAAAACTAAATCAAATTTACAGAATGTGAGGAAAGGCAAGTTAAAGAGAATAAAGCTCTTATTTTGAAACCTAGAACTCTGCTGCTGACTGTAAAGAAAACAGGCTGTGTCAGTTTAAATGGACAGTTCGACCCAAAATAAAAAAAGAATACATATTTTCTCTCTTACCCGTAGTGCTATTTATCAATCTAGATTGTTTTTGTGTGAGTTGACTAGTTTTGGAGACATCGGCCATAGAGATGTCTGCCTTTTGCTAGAATATTTTGGGACTGTATGGCACTCCATTGAAAATCTCAACAGCAATAGATAGTTCCTACAAGAAACTGCTCACAAAATTGTCAGTGAATTATTTTAGGTATCCAGGTCATGATTTCTGGAAAGATACATAAAGCTAAGAAACTCACACCCAAACAATCTAGACTGATGGCTCTACAGGTAAAAGGACAAATATGTGTTTGTGATATTGGGGTGAACCGTCCCTTTAAACTGACAGGTAGTTATCTGATCCTTGTATATAAACCATTAATATTTTGTTCTTTATAACTGAAGTGACATCAGATAGAGGTAGTGGATGCTACAGACCTGGAACATGTCTGTGTTGCTGTCGTGAGTGTACTCCACCACCACCGTCTGAGCCCGGGACAGAGTGTAGGAAATACTGTGCTGCTCCTTGTTGCTCACAGCCTTTAAAAGAGACACAAAAGAGATGTAGTTACAATGTGTTTAAGAAAAAAACACAACTGTTATTGTTCTCTTTGTTATATAGTTTTTGCTTATTATGAGCCTGTGAAAATATGTGACAAATCCTGGATTTCCACTTGATAAAAATACACTTACGAGTCCTGGTAACATGCACAGAAATAGAACAAAAACAAAAAAGAGAAACTGAAAAACTAAACAAACAGGGAATAAGGTGTTTCTATGCGTCATTAGTTCAATGGAATTGCCGCATACAAGCACTTTAAAATACATATATATACATACAAGAGCCAAAGTTCACTTTCTGTGTTGCTTCCAGAACATTTAAAAGGTCGGTCGCAGAAAAATAAGATGGATGAAAGCAGCGGGAGGGCGGTGACTGTTGAGTCCACGTCTTCACAGAGACCTGGATCCATCGCTCATCCTGGATCACGCTGAACTTTGACGGTCGGACAGCAGCACAGAGAGCAGGACGACTCTGTGTTTACATCAATGGTGCTTGGTGCTCAAAGTTGATGGATGTTTTTTCCTCATGTTGAATTATTAAATGTGAAGATGTGGGCCATACTATCTGCACAGAGAACAGTTTTTGTCGCTGCCGTTTCCATTTCGCAAATTCAGAAAATGCACTACAGGAACGAACTACTGTTTTTGTTTTTGTTAGTCATGTGTTTGTTGGGTTACAAAAGGGCTACAACTGACTTCCGTTGTGCATCCCTGTGTTGCATAAAGACAATAAATGACCCTTGCTGCACGTCATAGACCCTGAAGAACACTGTTACCTGTGTTTTCGAGCTCTCACCTTGGCAGCCTGCGGCGTGCAGGACGAGTGGACGGTGCTCGGTTTCACGCCGTTGGCCTTGTTCCTGCGACTCAGAGCGAAGCGGCTCTTCCTCCTCCCCTTGTCGCCGTTGGGCAGCGAGCCGTTGCACCTGAACGCACCAGATGGAGAAAAAAAAAAAACGTCTTAAGACACACCCAGAAGATCCACAAGTAAATTATGATTAAGATATATAAACAACACCATGATGTAGATGATATTTTGATCATAGAATTCAACCAGAAGAAGCCCAGTCCTGGTTTATACCATACTATGTTACAGTGTGACAGTCTAGGGGTCCAAGAAAGCTTTATTTCAGTTCTGCATACAATAATACAAAAGATGAACAAAAGGTCTGAACCCGCAGCAGCTAAACTCCCTGAACCACAGGCGCTCTCTTGTGTCCTCAGTGAAAGGCCTTCAGTCAGGAAGTCAGCTGCATTCTTTGCTGTGGTGGAGTCTCTCGACACATTAAACTGGGTTCAGGCTGAAACATGCTGATCCCAAACAATAAACACTGTCTACCAGAGGTGGGACAAAGACTGGAGTCCTGGCAGAGAAATCATTAGTCAAGACCAACAAAGATTGAACAAGGATTTCTTGTTAAGATGTCAAGTCAAGGTCCTAAACTTTGTGTTTTTTTGCGTCCTAAACAAGTCCTTATTCACTGAATGTGAATTCCCAGAAATGATAAACGCTCTTAAAACTTTATAAAATGTAACATAATAAAAAACATCCACCTACTTCCATCATGGATTCTATTTTTACAGTTAAAATCCACATTGTCTTTATAAATTCTACATTATATACATGTTATTGTATATTGACTTTGTACATGCAACCTGTAAAAATCCACCCATTTAATATTTTATTCATGTTGTTGGTCTTAGGTGCTTTTTACATATATTTAAATATATTTCATTATATACATTCTTTCCACATATTTGTGGGACATAATAGTCCTTCTGTCTGTTCTTTCTCTTTATTTTTCCAGCTTTGTTGACCTTGGTCTTAGCTGTCTATTTCTGTGTATGTGTAAAAGAAAAAATCTGAGTCAGATTCCTTAAAGCTGATTCATTTAAAATGATCATGCGTGTCTTTAAATCTTCATGTGATACTCTATAGTATCGTCTGTTGTCTGCCTGCTGGTCTGCACTGACAAACCCAACACTCCGCTGCTTGTGCAATGTGACTGACTGCTGTGCATCTTGAAAATAAGGACTTCATTCATAGATAAAGAGTTTAATCTTTAAGGTTGGGGTGTGATTTCTAGTCATTCCAAGTCAAAAAGCTGCAACAAGTCCAAGTAAAGTAACTAAAACCCCTCCTACTACACCTTAAAAACACATTTTGATTTCTTCCAGTTTTGATGAAGCAGTTTCCCCCTCTTTCTTGTTTTTATGCTATGCTAGGCTAAACATGCCCTATCTATCCAATGCAGGTTAAAAAAAAGTCAAACAAGCATGTTTCCCAGACGTTGCTTTCACTGGAGACAGGAAGCTTTTTTTTTTTGGGAGAGAAAGCCAAAGAGCAACAACCGTTTCAGTCCACATACAAAAGCAGGATGCTGTGGTCACATGGTTCACCATCCATCCATCAGGACGCCTGTTAAATACAACGTAAACTGCATTTATTTGCAAAACATCGTTTATTTGCGGAACATTATTCTCGTCTAAAAAGCACATTATGAAAGCTAAATGTTTTCTGGCTCTTTAACCCTGAGTCGGAGGTTATCTTCAGAGCCAGACTGCTGCCAGACGCAGGTCAAGTCAACATCGGCGTTCAGTTAAAAGTGGAGCCATTCTTTCATAACTTCCTGCGTTTCAGATAAAGTGACGGCCACCTCCTTTTCTGAGATAAACTGGGACCACCCTTAGCTCCACTGCCTGACACAGGACACGACTTCTGTTTTCACAAACGGTACGGTTCCTCCTAATTAAAACTTAGGACCAGAGTAATTGCCAGTTGCTGGGCCTCGCAGACTGTTTAGCTCCACATGTGGACGCGATGATACGAAAGCAAACAAAAGGTCGGGAAAACCGCGGCGGCCACAACTCTCCTGAGGTGTCTCCACCTCCCTGAACCACAGGCGCTCTCTTGTGTCCTCAGTGAAAAAGGCCTTCAGCCAGGAAGTCAGCTGCATTCTTTGCTGTGGTGGAGTTTTTTTTTTTTGATGCATTTAACTGGATGAGGCAGAGTTTTGCTGCTTCTGAACAATTTGAAACTGCACAAACAAATGCCACAAATGCCACAAGTTGTGATGATTTTTCTGGACTTATTCTTATCAGCAGCAGTGGGGGTTAAAACGATTGTCATGGGGCTTTCAGACCATCAGAAGCACTTTTGCAAAACAGTGCAAACGTCTGCAATGATGTGGGCTTTCTTCTATAGATATATTGTGAAATACAAACCAAGAAGTTCAGTTTAAAAGGCTTATCAAGTGCTAAGAACACACGAGAGAGCAGGGTATCAAACCTGTGTACCTATCTAGTACAAAAAACTGATCATGTACTGATCATGAAAAAAAACAGATTTAAGTTTAAAAATGACCAAATTTAGATGATTTTTCACCAAACAAAAGTTCTTATACAGCTGTTTCTTTGGTTTAATTTAAAAACAAGATATGCAGTAAAAATATATCTTACTAATATCTGTATTTCTTGAACTATAAACTTTAGAAATCTCAAACAATACTGAGCCCTACAACATACAATTGTTTTTTTTTAAACTAGATATGAACAGCAATGAAACTTTCTTCCACCTAGATGTTGGCAATGTACGCCACAAAGTAGCATTTATGACACAAGGTACTATACGGTGTTTATTTGTTTATATTATATTACATATAAACTTGTTTTTCAAAAAGGCACAATGAGTTGGCCCCTCCTCTCTGGCTCCATGAAGGTCACGGTGTTTGCCAGCTCGTTTTGGAACGAGCTTTGTCCGCTTGGCATCTCGCCTCACTAAATTTGTGGGTTTTTTCGTAGCTTTTCCTCTCGGATGCTTACGATCTGGCACCTCGTCGCTACTTTTTATAGATGTTGACAGCCAAACGTCCCCAACCCAGGAAAGTAAGATTATCCGGGCAGAGGGCCGAGTCTCTGGAGACACAAGTCTCCCCACACACTTCTAGAGGGTCCGAGGTGACGACAAGAGGGACTATTTTTGTCTATAAATGTATTATTTTTGGGGGAAATTTTAGTTGGTTTCAATCCTTGATGATTTTAAGCTTTTGCTCATTATCTTCGTTTTTTTCGTTTGCATTAAGCTGCTGCAGCGGAACATTTCCCACTTAGATTAATAAAGTTATTAATCAAACCATTAATCAAATCAACAAACCAACCTAACAACCTATCTAACGACCTATATTTGACTTGTACTAGCTTGCCGGATGGCACTCCATTAGCCTGTGCTATCGGGCGAAGCTAGTACAGCTAGTAAAACCAGTCAGAACCACATTTTTCTGATAAACATCTTCATGTTTCTGTGTCAAAACTTTCTTCAGACACTCCTGCTGCTTCATCACGTGAAAGCAGAAGCTAGTGGTTTTTCTTTAATGCAATGTTTCTGTTATTGCGGGGAAAAAAGGCATTCTTTTTCTCTTTCAGTTCCTAGAATACCAATTTGTATTTTTTCAGTTTGGATGAACTTCCTCCTAACATACGTTCATTCTCATGTAACATATATGAGTATGTCATCCGAATTGGCACAGCTTCTGGGAAGATGACATCATCACAAAGCAAAAATAGAAAACCTCAACACATAGATTTAATATACTTTATATATATAAGTACAGTCGTCTCCCGTGTTTGATTTGAACAATGCAAACAACAGCAGGAAAAAACAGTCAAGAGGTTTAGCTCAATCATTCTAGTCTGCCTCTGTAAATGAACTTGTTGAGACTTGAACCTTTTCTTGAGATGGATCCTCTTTCTTCGTGTAAGAAAAGACAAAAACAAGATTGTTTATAGTCAGTGTTTGGTTTCTGGATGTCTTTAACGCATGAATGCAATGCTTTTACCCGCTGATTCTTGATTTTTGGATGTCATAGTGTCCCTGAAAGCACCATCGAGCTTCAACACTGACTGCAAAGTCACACGTTGAGAACGAAGTTTCCTGATAAACAAATAAAGCTGACTAAGTTTCCACTGCGGTAGATTATTATCGAGAGGAAGTAGATTTTATTACTCAAATGGTCTCATTTTAATTGCTGCTTCAAAAGAAGGGAGCAGCTCTGAAAGCAGATGTTAATTCTTCAGAGAACGATTTGGTCGGCAGTAATGTAGAGCGCACGTTTAAGAGTAGTTAAAGGGGCTAAAACATGCAGAACCTTTAAAGCTCCACGTTGACGATTTAGACGCTTTGACCTTCTTACCCGAGCACGATGAGCTCTCCATATTTCACTGGTCCTTTGGTGGAGGCAGGGGAGGTGGAGATGTTTTCCTGACCGAGAGAAAACATCTGGGCAGACTTCACTTTTCGCTGTCACCCTCAGAGCGTCTCCATCACCTGCAGACACAAACCAAGAATCTTTAACATTTTACATTACAGTCATTTAGCAGACGCGTTTATCCAAAGCGACTTACAATCAGTAGTATATATATATATATTACATATCATTCACCCATTCATGACAGAATGCACCATCAGACTCTAACTAACATTCATGCAACATCCAGTCCACACCGATGGCAAGCCTTCAGGAGCAACTTGGGGGTTAAGTGTCTTGCCCAAGGACACATCGACTGCCGAAGCTGGGTATCGAACCACCGATCCTCTGATTGGAGCCACAGCTGCCCCATAAACTATAAGTTTGACTTCTCAGAGAAAGCACAGCATTGTATAATTTATTTAAAACCCTTTTTTTTAGACTTTCATATAAACAAACTCAAAAAGGCTTCAACACATCACCATTCATTACTCACAATACGCCCACACTGTCTTTGTAGTCCGGGCTGGAGGGTGGGGGGGACCGGGGCAAACAATGTGTGAATTCACAGTCGTACACTGAGTGGGGTTGTTAGGTGTGTGCGTCCGTGACGGGGTGACGGGGTGACGCACTCAGCAGCACGCTGGAACTGATGTTATGATCCTTTGTACCATGACGCTAGAATTATCATCAACGCGGGTGTTTGCCTCCGCCGAACAGTCATCTACGTCTGAACCTAAATGTCATCATGTTTTATTCTATTGCACTATTTGTGTGAAATTGTCATAATTAGCATATCAATCATTGTGAAGCCACAGTGACCTCTGACCGACAACTTCTGATCAGTTCATCCCTGAGCCTAAGTGGATGTTTCGAGCAAAACATTTGAAGACATTCCCTTCCAGGTGTTCCTCGATATCACGTTCACGAGAAAGGACCGTAAAGACACGACATACAACACGATAAACGTGTTGTTCACATGATGAAACAAGAGGAGGCGATTTAGAAGCACAAACTCTGATGTCAGCAAGAGGGCACAATGTCAGCATCAACCTACGAGCTCCACACGTGGCTGTTATGAAGAATTCTGCACTCACATGTTCATTTCCAAAACAAAAAGATGCTTAGGTTTTCACACAAATGTCCGATGGAATAAAAGATGATGACATTTTGATCAGACGCAGATATGAACCGCAACATGACTGTTCAGCGGAGGCAAACGCCCACAAGGGTGATGATTCTAGCATTTATGCAAATGCAGGAGTTTACAGATGTTGGATCACGATTACCAAGAGTCACAGTGTGAAAGCAACTGTATCTTCAGTTGATCTTTTGAGCTTTTGATTATGATATTTTGGAAACCCTCGGGATGATATTCCTGTGAAGTTGCTAGAAAACTGACCAATTACCATCAGCTTCTTCTGTAACGCTCTCAATCAAAGAACAGTTCCACACATCCAGATGTTTACAAGCTCTGTGGTACCTTAAAAGTTCACCAGTCAAATAATAGCATCAGAAGACTGGAAGTAGATAATCCAACAATCAGTAGGACTAAAATTCTATTTTATTTACATTTATAAAGGGAGTTATAATGATTAAAAACACCCTACTACGAGTCTGAAATCATCTTTTGAGCAGACACTTGAGATAACAAACAGAAGAGCCAAATGACAGGAAACAAAAGCAGCATTAAAAGGTTGATAACATCTGGAGATATCTTAGAGGTTAGGATGTGGTGTGATGACGAGGCGGTGAAGATGATAATCATTATTCTGCGTTACCAAGTGCTGAGAAACAGAGGTGTTGTCTGCTTTAATGCTGGTTACTGCTGCTTCTGAGCCCCTTAAATAGAAGGTGACAACACACATCAGCCTGATTTAACTCATCTGCTATTTTGATTTTTATAAGTCAGTAACTGGAACATTACCTGGTTTATTTATGTTTTATGAAAGTTATCAGAATATCTTTTTTGACTGTTGGTTGGACAAAATTTGGAGACGTAAGTTGGGAAATGTCGAGGCAAACAGCTTAATCAATATTTAGTCCCAAATGAGTGGAGCACTGTGAAAGAAAGATCTGCTGATGCTAGAATATAAACAGCTGGACTCGCCAACTGGACATGCAATTACATTTTCTGTAACTTCCGGCAGTGCGATACATCTCTAACTTTTTTAACATATAATGACATTATATAAAGTATCCGTATATCTTTGTTACACAGGATCAAACTGAAGTTTATTTACAACTAGATGCTGATCAGCTGGACTTGTATTTAAGTCTCTGAAATGATTGATCACAGAGACGCTTCCCTCCTCCTCTGACCCGTTTCCTGGTGGGGAAACCCTGCAGCCCCGCTGGAAATCTGTTGCGTTTAGAGGGTGGATGACATTTATAGATCAACGTTATCATGAAAAGAGGGGCCTCACCCCTCCGGCACGACCGGAGCTTATTTTCAGAGGCCATGAATACGTCCAGTGAACTGCAGGAGGACAGAGATCCATTCACTGCCAGTAACTGGACACCAGATAAAGAGGACGACTTCTAAAGTGACTTCACTCCTCCACAACAAGCGCTCTTTTGTGGGTCCCTTTCCTCTTGTGACGGAGCCCCCCACCCACCCGCCTCCTTCATGTCTGACATCGGAGGTGAATCACACGCCGCGGCTCTAAGATGATTTTATCCTTCATCTGTGGCTCGAATCACATGATTTCTAATCAACATCACAAAACCTAATGAATTCCAGGCGCTGATGACAAACTAGTTTTAGTTAGCATCAACATGGCAATTAGCAAAACATTGATCTCAATAATCGGTCACGGGTATATTGAGTCATTGAGCCCAATCCAATCCTTCGTTTGACCAACAATTGATCATTTATTTCTTTTGTTTAAAAAAAAAATCTAATAAAAAAACATTAAGGAGCTTTTTTTTCTCAATGCAATACAGAGCTTTGCAATAGTCAAGAATGTACATTGGACAGGTTTTGATTACTTGAAGTGTCATCCCAATTAAATAAATATTAAAGAAAATCAACAAGTAAGAAATTAGAATCTAAGACATGAAAGAGAGCAGAAGGTCAAATATATAAGGATAAAATACAACATAAATAATATATATTTGTGGTAGAAAAATGTTACCAATGATGTAGAATGGGCTAAGGAACAACTTTCGTAAATTGTGAGATAGGGCATTTGGCCTTAGCCTGTATTTCATTTTCATAAATGTCCTTTTTCTTACGTTTTATGTAATAATTATAATAATTATTTTGTTATTCATGCAATTATTGGTTTACATTTTCTTTGAATTGTCGTCATACTATAGTTTTCTTCCTGTAAAACTTGATAAGAGTGCAATGCTATTAATATATACATATAGAATATTATACATTTATAGAATATATATTAATGCTAATTAGCATTGACAGAGGTGTGCACTCTGCTGACTGATTTCTTGCTCACTAACGTTTCCTCATTCGTTCAGAAAGGTCAATGCAACAGAGAAATGAACACACATTCAGTTTTTTTCTTTTACCATCAACCGCTCTGCCGTCTGACGTCCACGTTCACTAATTCAAGTCTTTCCTGCAGAGCGCAGGTTTCAAAAACAGAGGCAGCTGAAGTTTGTGTCTGTGCCGACAGACGCGGAGTGGAGGTGAATCTAAACGTGTGAATTATTCATCGGGAGAGGCAACAAACAGGTAAACAACAACAACAACAGGTGTCACTTACATCACCTGAGGCCTGTACCACACGGAGCTGGCTCGCTCTTAACTGGGGCACATCGCCATGGTAACCTAATCAGCGTTTGCTATCTTGCACTGCAGCAGTTCAACTTGAGATGACGAGATAAATAAAAACCAATCAGATGGCTAGAAAAACAAAGTCATCATTCCTATAGGATCCTGACAAAAGTACTGACTTATAATAAAGTGACAGATGATAAAGAATAATATGTTATATAATGTTCCAGACTGTCCATTTGAGAGGAGATCTCAGAGCTACATTTTGTCACGAAAACTCTCGTGAGAAGTGACAAACACTAAGCCAATGCAGATTTTTGAACAGTTCCAAACCAATGCAGATTTGCATTTGATCTGCATAAAATCATCGGAAAAATCCATTTAGTGTGAACTAAGCATTAAATGAATTAATTCAAAAACGTTCCATGGACCCCCTGGCAGTGTTGACTTAATATCAGACAGAAATGTCTCTGTTGTTGTTATTATTACTCCTCCATTCCAGCGCACACATTCTTTTTAGATGTGAATCTGCTGTTTTGTGTGACGACGCCTGACGAATCCGACAACTCAAACTCGGCGGAGTGGGCGGAGTCAAAGCTCTTGACCCGGGTATTGGCAGAGCAACACAGGCCGCACGTTGACAATCACCGCTCTAAGTCAACTGACAGGAACAACAAGTCTTACATTTGCATATTTCTTCAGTCGTTATACGAGTTCAGAGTCAAATGTACCGCTCAGAGTAAACGACAGTTCAGTCTGATTGCTGGGCTGTGTCGACACAGTACACTACGAGGCATTCAGTGGACTGAACTCAGTCTGATTCTGATCTTAACACAGCTAAATAAACTGTGCATGCTGGCCAGTCTCCCAGCATGCACAGCAGAGGAGCCGTCCGTCTCCTTAACTGGCATAACTAAATGGAATGCAGCCATTAGTGATGTTATTAATTACAATCGTGTTTCACAAGTCCATTGTTTACTAGTTTACAGTGATCATTAAGGTGTTGACATCAATACGCAGATGATATTTTGGTTTATAAATCACACACTTTGTTAAATAACTCCAAAACCGACCGATTCCTCCGACCTGCCAAACACAGAGCAGCTCTCGTAAAGAGGGCAACAACAGCCGGTTGTGTTTTGACACACCAGCCCTGAAGAGGAAATACCTCCTGGTTGACACAACACACACACACACACACACACACACACACACACACACACACACACACACACACACACACACACACACACACACACACACACACACACACTCAACTAACCCAGTTCTCCATGGCAACTGACAGAGATAAAGGCTGTGGTTGCTAGATGTTAGTAAGCAGCCTGGCAAACATATCAAACTGTCTCCGTAACAGGTGGAGGGTGGATGTGGGTTTGTTGGTTGGAGGGAGGTCATAGAGACAACACCATCAGTGTGCACTGATGATTCGATCAACAGCAGATTAAGGCAACAATGTGGTCCCATTACAGCTCCATGTAAACAGTGTAAGTAGATTATTTAGTTAAAATCAAAATTAGGACACATTTAACCAGATTAATATAGATGGGTAACTCATCAATCTTTGAATTAAAAATGTAAAGCAGCGCTGGAGGATTAGCTTTAAGATCAATATTATAATAAGATCATTATAATCAAGTTTCAGATATTTCACATTTAAATATCAGGTCAAATATTTCACATTTTAGGATACTGTACAAGAGCCAAACAAAGACTAAAAAGGACATTATCGTCTCTAAATAACTTATTAATACGCATCTGGCTGGTAGTTCAATATTATAACTTCGCAACTTAGTAAAATCATATTGTGATAATAATAATTTTCTTTGTACAAATTAATGAACTGGTCTCACACAACGCGTAACAGTAAAAACACAGTTCATTGCTTTTAACGTATGTTTTGTTTCTTTGATTTGTTTTGTTATTTTGCCATAGTGTGGTAGATTTATAATTTGGATGATTGCCTTGTTATTGGGATTCCCTCAAAGAAACTGTTTAGCACAGGTGGAATATCACACAAATCTCGATGCATATGACATTGTGATTTTTTTTTTTTACATCCTAAATAACGTGCACCTTATTTACGATGTTCCTCTGCTCCTTTTTCCCGGAGGTTTGATGTTTTATTCCATAAACGTTAACAGGGGTGGGTATGAAACACAGAAGGAAAACCAAGTACTAATATTGTGATACTGATTTCAACCATATCGCCCAAAACCTTCTCTTGACCCTCTGCTTTAATCCACAAAGACCACACTTTCTCCAGGTTTTAGGTCAACATTAGCATGTGGATAAGGGACCTGACATGTGAATAGGCTTTTAAAAAAAATGAAGGGACAGTTGAACAAAAAGGGGCAAACTTGCAAGTTTAACATGGGGGAACAATAGCAGCGTCTGTGGGGACAGATGCTCCGATAGGACGGTGAATGCTAATCAGTTTGTGTGGCCGGAAAACAAAAAAGAGGCCAGCTGGGCTTCACAGAGCCGGACAGACCGGCCTGTAAAACACCACCGCTGCTGGATCCCTGCTCAGGAAGGAATACTACGGATATACTCTGGTATCAAAGTACACGTGCATGGAGTAATATTTAACCAGTTTAACAATGCTGGGTTACTCATCAAGCTTTGAATTAAAGAACCAAATACATAAAGTGCAGCTGGAGGATTAAGTCAAAGATAAATATCATTATAACACAAGTTTATGATATTGTTAAAGGGCCAAACAAAGGCTAAAGGTTGTCGTCCATAAATTACTTAATAATATTATTTATAATCAACCTGTTAAAAAAGCCAGTAGTCAATAGCACCAACACATATACACAATATATAAATATGATATAGTATAGGAGTATTTGAAGATTATATACTACATATATACATTAAGATTGAAGAACCTGGAGTATGTATACTAACTATATTGTAAAATCAGAAATCAGTACCACACGCATGTAAAATAAATATAGAAACATTATACAGTATAGGAGTATTTGAAGATAACATACTACATATATACATTAAGATTGTAAGATAAGATAAGATAAGATAAGATAATCCTTTATTAGTCCCGCAGCGGGGAAATTTGCAATCCTAATCCTGGAGTATGAATACTAACTATATTGTAAAATCATAAATCAGTACTACATATGTAAAATAAATATAGACAATATATTGTGGTGTCACTTAAAGAGACAAAGAAAAACATCAAGCAGTATTATGCTTATTACATTATAAGTCACAATTTGAATATTTAAGTTGGATGTTGCAAGAATATATTACTAGTCAATAGCACCAACACATATACACAATATAGAAATATGATATAGTATAGGAGTATTTGAAGATTATATACTACATATATACATTAATATTGAAGAACCTGGAGTATGTATACTAACTATATTGTAAAATCAGAAATCAGTACTACATATGTAAAATAAATATAGACAATATATTGTGGTGTCACTTAAAGAGATAAAGAAAAACATAAGTCACAATATGAATATTTAAGTTGGATGTTGCAAGAATATATTATATTATATTATTATATATATATTATTTTTTTTTTTTACAAAAAATACCCAAATATTAAATTTTAAAATCTTAACTTAAACACCATGACATTAATATATAAAAAAAATAATAATAAATAAAAATAAAATAAATGTTTTCCATTCATGACTTTAGGTCACGTGTGTTTACATCAAAACAGCATGTGGCATTTTTTGTTAGTGACGTCAGAGGGAAACAACTTTTCAAACGACAAACTTACCAAAAGTAGCCGTTGGTCCCAAAGCAGCTCTATGACCCGGATGTGCGCACGGCCGTTAGAGTGGACGGGCGGTTAACGGTCGTGTGACGTCAGCCGGGAGTCGCTGAGAGCTCCCGCCAGCGTGGGACTCGTTACACTGAAGACAAAAGTCTCCAAGCGAAGGGGTAGACGTCTCCGGACTGACGTCACCGGAAGTCTACTGCTGTAGGGGCTTCCGGTTAGCATTTCAAAGTAAAACACACGAGTAAATTCACTGCACGCATTTCAAAATAAAACGAGTAGATTTCAAAGTGAAACGAGTAGATTTCAAAGTGAAACGAGTACATTTCAAAATAAAACGAGTACATTTCAAAGTAAAACGTAAAAAATAAAACGAGTAAATTTCAAAGTAAAACGAGTAAATTCACTGCACGCATTTCAAAATAAAACGAGTACATTTCAAAATAAAACGAGTAAATTTCAAAGTAAAACGAGTACATTTCAAAGTAAAACATTTCAAAGTAAAACATTTTCAAAGTAAAACGAGTACATTTCAAAGTAAAACGAGTAAATTTCAAAGTAAAACGAGTAAATTTCAAAATAAAACGAGTAAATTTCAAAGTAAAACGAGTAAATTCACTAAGGTGATTGATTTGTAGAGCAAGATTATGAATTAAATTAATTAAAACACGAAACAGTTGTTTGGAACAAAGTGTTTATTAATATAGTTGCATTATTCTCACTTTTTTGTCCATTTTCTATGTTTATTTTATGTCTAACAATTTATATTTGCTCATTAGTACTGTTTGGTTCCTTTGACCTTTGTGTTTAATGCCTGACTGACACAGATACTGTTAGATACATTTAAAACCGTAAAGCTACATAAAAGAAAAAAAAAAGTACTCAAAATGTCTGTTTCATCCCGCATTTAAAAGGAATTAGTAAATCCAAGTGGTTTTCTATATCCGAGATATATTCAAAAACTATATAGTATATACCTAAACATTTGTATGTACTGGTAAAGCTCACATTTCTACAAAGTAAACTGTTATAACATGTTTTTTGTCAAGAAGTATACTTGCACAATGACTTGATCCAAATAAGGGCAGTGGTGTTTTATTGTGAAAGGTAAATAAACAGCACTTCCTCTTTTTACTTCTCTATTTGTCTCTCTCTCTCACACACACACACACAAAAACACACACACACAAACACAAAAACACACACACACACACACACACACAAACATGCATGATTTTAGTGGCTATTTGCAAAATATAAAAAAGGGTTTCTTCAAAAAATAGAATATACATCACAAGGCCATTTCAGTCGCTTTGTACTCGGGCAAGAAGTCTAATGTCCAAGCCAAGGTTCATGTTGAGGTTGATTTCTCATCATCTCTCTAACCTTGGTAAAAAAAAACAAAAAAACATGTCTTCCTGATTTATCACCTGACATTGACACCTTTACCATTTCACCTAACAAGTGTTTGATCTCGTGCTTAGTGCCCCTAGTGTCCACAAACAAAGCACAAAAATAACAATTAATAATAATAAAATAATCACACAAGTGAAATAGTTCCTACATCAATCATAAAAAAATAAATATTGCATTGCGTTAACTTGCAGGTAGTGCTTTGCCTGCCACATTGTTATAAACTAAACTTATGTTTCATTATGAATAACAAGGTTGTTTTTGTCAGGGATGTTAAACTGTACTGGGTGTTAAACACACTGAGCAGGATTAACCAGTCAGGGTGTGAAGATCAGCTTCTGGAAAATTTGTCACATCATTCATTCCTACATCTGATATGACCTGATAGGTTGAAGTCTACAAAATTCTTCGTGGAGTTAATGTTTCCTTTTTCCGTCAATAACTCTAACAGGGTAAGCTTTCATTTCTATTTTCTTCTTCTTCTCACTCTTGTTCCAGAAATGACAGATCACGCTTTTACCACCTTTTTTCCCCCACAAAGTGTCATGTTGCTTCAGTCTAATGTCAGATATCCTGTATACATCTATTTAATGCGGATGTGAGAAGTGAAGTTGGCAGTGTGAAAAGGCCATCTAGTGTCAGAGTTGTGAAATCACCAAGAAAGTACACGTGGTTTTTCAAATAATTAAAAAAAATGAATAAAAAAGTTTAAACTATAGACAAAAACACCTTAATAATGTAACTAAACAACAGCCGTTAATCTTTTTCTGCTTTAAAAAATGTTTGAATTATTGAAAAATGAACTTTAAAATGAACATATGAATGACATGTGTATTTTTTTTTAGTCATATTTTATTGGACAGCCAGACTATATTAAATTCGGCCTTTTTTATTACATAAATTATAATTTAGCATTGTACAGGTTTAAGAAAACCAGTTTAAACAGGTCACTATTATAAATATGTGAATAATATCTACCTAATAAGTAAACCAGTCATTTTTAGAGGTTCAGGAGCCCAATATGAGGTCATAATATCATTAACTATCTTTATGGCCTTCAACAACTGTGTGCTTCCCCAGCCTGAAGCTCCTCAGGGTGCATGCTGGCAGCAGGACAACTTGACTGAGTTTCAAATGACACATATTTCCGGAGGAGGTGCTAAAGTTCTGTCTCCAAATCCCGCCAGAGAGTCCTTCTCCACTCCAGAGAAACCTGCTCCGGCCCTCAGGTGAGCTCCTCCTGCTCTGTGTGTCTCACTGGTTGTTTAATGTGTTGACCTTCAGATGTTCTCCTACATGAGGCTCATCACTGGAGATCTACTCCACGTGTTTTTGGTTTCACTTTCAGAACAAAAGGCGGCATTACATGAGGAAGGCGCTCAATGCGTACTCCCATGTGCTTTACAAGTTATTTGAAGTTCAAATAAATAATATATAAATTACTTTGAAGGGTTTTTATAAGTGAATATTATATTTAATATCCAAACTCACCCTCCACATGGTGATACACTTGTCTGATCTGCTTTATATCTGCTTCCATATTGTATTGCATTACAAGTTATTTGAAGTTCAAATAAACAATATGTAAACCACTTTGAAGGCTTTTATAAGTGAATATTATATAATATCCAAACTCACCCTCCACATGGTGATACACTTGTCTGATCTGCTTTATATCTGCTTCCATGTTGTACACAGTGATGTTATTTGTTCCGAGGATTAATAATCATGATTAATTATGTTATATAAAGAGACTAACAGGCTTGTATTATATACAAGTATAATTCTATGTTCACATGTGCTTTTATCAGGAAATATAGAATGATGTGGTTCACAATGTTGCCAAAAGGGGCCGACAAAATGTTGCATTTTCATTTAGTTAAAGTTTTTTTTTGTAAATATCTCCAAGATTTTGGCAATAAAGGCGACAAAGAAAACCTTGAAATGGAGGACATTTTACTATAGAGTAGCTTCTTTCGCCATAAGTGGCAATAAAACATAGAATGGACTGTTACGTTTCAAACAAATGTGTTTCTGTGAATTAAAGCAGAGGCATTTTGTTTAACTGATGGCTTCATTAATGCTTAATACATAATGTACTAATGAAAACATTAAAGAATAAAGCAAATAATGCAGAGTATAGAGCTTTTAACCTGGTAAGTGTGTGTGTGTGTGTGTGTGTGTGTGTGTGTGTGTGTGTGTGTGTGTGTGTGTGTGTGTGTTTGTCTGTGTGTGTGTGTGTGTGTGTGTGTGTGTGTGTGTGTGTGTGTACATAGTTAAATAATCAGTCAGGTCGCCTATAATTAAGAAAACCAGTTTATGACGGTGAACACAGATGAGTAACAGAAGTCATTTTATATATATATCAAAACGCTCATAAGAACAGATGTGACCTTGTATTAATATGATATTAGACAGCTATGACAGAATAATAAGAACATAATGACTTTCATAATGAAGTTTAAATTTTGATATAGAAGTGGACTGGAAACAGTCATCGATGACGCAAACTGATGAGTCAAAACCGTTTAATAGTATTTATGTAGGGTTTATGTATTTAGCTTTAATTATACGGGATTAACCCAATCACCACATGATTTGTGATAAAGTTACTTAATATGAATTTAACTTTGTGTAACTAATATTAATTCTTAATAAATGCCATGTCATTAAAAGATATTAAGGGATTTATAGAGTAATGAAGTCTTGCATTCGGACTTCTGCTGAGGTAAAAGTACTTTTTTTGTGTGTCATTAAATTCATTTAAGAAAATGTACAATTTATAAAGTATACAAAACACATCATCTGTGTTTACAATATGATGCTTTTACAGATTAAACAGTTTGAATCTGTGCTTTAGCTAAAATGAAAAAATGATATGCAGGTGTACTATATCAACATTGTGGTATTGCTACTTCTATTTAAGTAAAAAAAAAAAAAACTAAAAAAAAAGTGTACCTTAGTATTTCTTTATCTGGCTCAAATATTCGATTCTTCATGTCACAAAACCAGCAGAGATGCTGAAGAATACCAGTAAATCAGGGATTATTTGAGTCAGATGTGGATGAAACTGATATTCCCTTCACAGCACGGAAACTGTAAACACATCACAAGAGTTGTTCATTTATACTGTGGGCCTCTCTCTACTTTAGTGCAGAAACCTAACTGAAGCAACAGGATGTGGAACGAAAAGAAGAGTCCACCTGCCGACCGGTGAGTTTGGTATTTTCATGCTTTTTTTGTTTGTTATAACTTGAACTTCAGGACATGAAGGTTTTATTTTTGTTTCCACAGCGGTCAGTTTGTAGCCGTGATCATCTTTGTGCTCGGTCTGGGAACCTTGCTGCCCTGGAACTTCTTCATGACGGCCTCTCAGGTTTCTCATTATTTATTCTTTTTTTAGAACACCATACGATATTATATATCGATTTTATGGACGATGTGATATTTGATGAGCTCACAAAATCTGCCAAGATACGATTTGGATTCCTTAAAAAAATTCAGGGACCTTCGATCAACATTTGACAATATCACGATCCCAATAAAATCAATCAATTACATTTATATCAACTCATAAAAAGCCACTAAATTATGATTTGATATTTGTATTTCTGGGCTTTTAAGAAAAGTAGGAAAAAACTTGGGATGGAAATGGTGACACAGATGCCATGAGACTTTCAAAATAATGGCATAACTTAAAGATGTTATGTATCAATGTTTTCATTTTGCATTAATGATATTGGATCGTTGGTCATTAAATCAATATATATAGAAACAGAACGATGGATCATTACACCCATTAACTCTTTATGTATCTTAATTTGTAAAATTTGAGCTTTTAGAATTATAAAAATCTGGATCTGAATCACCTTAGAGACAGACTGCTTTTAAGTTGTTCTCAATGTACTTATACACAGAACTCCTCACAGAAAGATATAAATACACACACAAATATGATAGAAAATAGAAGCATATATACAGTAAATATACCAAAGATTGTACATATTTTCTTATCTTAAATAAAGACGTTGTTTTTCTTTTTCCTCTTTGTTAAAGTATTTCAACCAGCGCCTCGCAGCGACACCAAACGGCAGCTCCAACGGCACGTCAGACGGCTCAACTAAAGACTACAACTACGACAGCTGGATGGCCTTGCTTTCCCAGCTGCCCCTGCTGATGTTCACTCTGCTCAACTCTTTCCTGTATCAGTTGTGAGTGTCCGACCCGGCGTCTTCTTTATTCACATCACGTTTGTATATGAGAGACTGACCGTGAGGTGACATGATTTCCTCTCTCTCTCTCTCTCTCTCTCTGCAGGGTGAGGGAGCGTCTCCGTGTCGCCTTCAGCCTCATCTTCATCCTCCTGTTCTTCTGCATCACTGCCGCTCTGGTCCAGGTGCCCATGCAGCCGGACACCTTCTTCTCCGTCACCATGGCAACCATCTGGTTTATCAACAGTAGGTCCGCTTACACACAAAACAAGTTATTGTTATCACACGAGTTGAAGGTCTCTACGTCCACATCCCATAAACCTTCACCTTTCAACTCCCATTTTTTAGGGAAATGCAATCAAATGAAAACAAACTCCTACTTAATTCATTTATGCTAATTAAAGTTACTGTGAGGAACTTTTAACTGGTTATAAAACAGTCTCAATTTAATTCCGATGCCTCTTTATGACCTAAATATGTAAACAAGACTATTTGCGAGAAGATTGATCTTAATGCTTGTCATTCATCGCAAAATCAGATGAAATCATGCAGGTTTACCAAAAACTCATTCCGATCAGGCTCCAGTGGGACCTCCAGGTTTGGATTTTCTGGGCCAACTTAAAGAAAGGGGAGGCACGGGAGAACCAGGACTAAGCAGGGCAGACTGTCAGACCCTGCTGCAGTAAAATGAGGTTTTTTGCTGCTCGAATGCACTACCACTTTTGTCCACAGGGACCGACAAAATCAACACAGAATCAAAGTTCCTCATGGTAGCTTTAAATGACTATCACTTCTGTTCCTACCAGGATTTACATTAAAGTTGGTTTTGGTATTTATATGAAAATAAATAATAGAAAATCTTACTCAAAATATGCAACACCAAGAGTTGATTAAAATTGGAATAGATGAGCAGAATCTGAATATATCAAATCTAGATAAAAACCATTCAGGTGGCATCTGAATATATCAAATCTAGATAAAAACCATTCAGGTGGCAACAAAAGACTTTGACGTGTAGGGAAAGTCTGAGCAACCATACACATAAATGATGACCAGTGTTATAACGTTAAAAATGTGTGTGTGTGCAGTGTGCAGTGCAGTGCTGCAGGGCAGTCTGTTCGGTCTGGTCGGCCTGTTCCCTCCTCGTTACAGCACTCTGTTCATGAGCGGTCAGGGTTTGGCCGGGATCTTCGCCGCACTCGCGATGCTCTGCTCCATCTTAAGTAAGTATCGACCTGAACTGAAAAGAATAGCGTTGAACTGTTTAAAATGAATACCAGGAAAAGACTTCTACTGTTAAGGGAGGCAGACTTTATATAGACATCCAACTATTTAAATATACTTTGTTATTCAGATAAGTGAACACAGCTGCTGACTTTGTGTGAGGGAATGTTATTGAATGGGTGATAACTAAAAGAATGATTTAAATGTCAGTAAATAGTATGAAACAAACTTTTTAGGACTGCAATTAATTATTATATTCACCTTTGATTAATCTGCCAATCATTTTGGCAATCAATCAACTATTTGTTGGGTCCATGAAGTGTCAGAAAAAATAATTTCTTAAAAACAGATGATACGTTTATCAATGATAAATTGATAGATAATAAACTCAAAACATGTGAAAAATAATTTGCCGTCTATCGACTATAGATTGAAGACTAATAACAGTTTTAGCTTTTAAATTTTTAGAATATAGTGTAGAACTGAAAGAGATGATTTATCGTCCATTATTTATTAATTTGATATTACTAACAATCCCTAATTTTTGACTTGTGCCCAAGGTATATATACCGAATTACAGTGCAAATTTTTTTATTATTATTACATCACAGATTTGACAAACATTTCTCTTTTTGGTGAAAAACAAACAAATAGAAATTCACCACGATCAACTTAAATACATTTTTTATCGCAAAATCCTCCATCGTCCCATCTCTACCTCAGACAGATCTTTGGTATTTCTAAACTGACATTTCTGGTCTATTAATAGCCGTTGTGTACGTTGAGACCAATACAACTGTTAGCTAGCTAGAATCAGTCTATAATCGAGGTCTTCATGATGCATAGTTGGGTAAAATAATAATGAAAAAAAATGAATCTGGTTGTAAATGAGGCTCTTTGTCTTTGCAGGTAATGCTGGTAAAAGCTCGGCTGCGTTGGGATACTTCATCACTCCGTGTGTGGCGACTCTGGTGACGCTGCTGTGTTACCTGCTGCTGCCAAAGCTGGTGAGGACACGAACAACACACCGTCACACACACACTCACACACACACACACACACACACACACACACACACACACACACACACACACACACACACAGGAGATAAAATAATACTCGTCTCTGCTGCTGAACTCTATCAGAAGGAGACAAATCCAGACGTTTACCTCGAATTCAATCATTTATATGGATTTTTAAATCATGTCATTTTATGTCTTAAAATGTGTATTATTATTTAGTAAAATGTAATAAAAAATACATGTCTTTACTGTTAATCTTAAAGTTTCAATAAAATTCTGCCTGAAATAGTATATAGTATATAGTTAAATAAACGACATGAATTACCTTACAGAAATGTTTTGTGTAAATGCAGTCTAAAGTAAAAGGAATTCAACTTAATATAAAATTCAGAATTCAGTTCTAAAAAGTATATGTGAATAATAAACGGGTCAATGTCACATATTAAAAAAACCAACAGGATCAGTGCAGCTACTGACGGGAGTTATTTTAAATTGAATTTAAAGTCTTTGTTGTCGTCATCTATGTGAACTCTGTCAGTGGCAGAAACCCTACTGAGTCCCTAATGTGCTCAAATATGATATATATGTTTCCTATTAATGAATTTAAATAGTAAAATATATTATCTCAGGGCCTCTTTAGAGCCAACATTACGATCGTCTGACGGTGTCGACTCTCTTCTCTGCAGGAATTTGCTAGTTTTTACCTGAACAGAAGTCACTCTGAAAACGTGGAGACCTCACAGGAACTCAGCAGCATCACAGGTCGGTTCTTACAAAGTCTCATCCTGCAACATGACAAAGTCTCATCAGTTATCTATAATCTTATATTATTATATTCTAGCTGATATAAGTCAAAGGTTCAGAACTGGGTTCAACCAGCTCTTCTAGTTTTAAACTAGTGATTGATTAAATTAGGCTAAACTAATTAAAGCTGGTGTGCAGAACTTCTGTCTCCCACTTCTGGCAGTTATAGTAATTACATGTGAGTGACCATAGCAACAGCAACAGACATTCATTTACATGGAAAAGTCGAGCATTCCAGCTTTCAGTACAATTTTTACATACTTTAATAATACTTGAATATTTAAATTTTCTGCTGGTTAATACTTTTATTCCACTATATTTACATTTCAGAGATAAATACTGCACTTTTTACTGCACTACATTTATTTTATTACTTTAGTTACTTTGCAGATTCAGAATAATGATTTAAAATAATCTACAAATATATACATTTGTATTTAAAATTAGCTCCACCTTTACCAGCTGCAACATAAATGCATTAATAATTATAATTAAATAATATAATCTCTATTATTCTGAAATGGGCCATTCTGCATAATGAGAACATTTTCAGTACTTTAAAGTATATTTTGATGCTCATACTTTTTTTACTTCTACTTAAGTAAGATTTTGAGCGCAGGACTCTTATTTGATCAGAGTATTTATATTATTTTACTTTAGTAGAATATGTGAGTACTTCTTCCACTGCTGGCTCCAGGTCAGTGTATTAACTTAGTCGTTTGATAAATGTTAATTTCTTTCCTTTCAAAGACAAGAAAGTCTTGAACAACAAAGACCTCGAGGCCAAAGGGCAGTTCATCGGTACGCTGGAAGAGAATCAGGAGCGTTCGTCCGTCCTGAATGTCTTCAAAAAGGTAAAAGATTTCTCATCTCTTTGAGGATATTTATTATGATGTTAGAAAATATTTATGATGTCTTCTCCCCAGCAACACTTTCCAGCTCCTCCTGGGGAACCCCGCGTTCCCAGGCCAGGCCCCTCCAGCGTGTTCTGGGTCTACCCCGGGGCCTCTTACCAGTTGGAGTTGTTTAAGACACATTTACATTACATTATTACATTACAGTCATTTAGCAGACGCTTTTATCCAAAGCGACTTACAATAAGTGTATTCAACATAGGTATTCAAGAGAACTACTAGTCACCAGAAGTCATAAGTGCATCTCCTTTCTTAAACAAGCATCTTAAAGCATAAACCAGAGCAAAAGTACAGAAACAAACTAATACGAATACAATAAGTGCTAAGAGGAAGGCTCAGGGTAGTATTTTTTTATCCTTCAAAAGTTGTCCTTTCCATTTTTTGATTTTTTTTTACCCATCATTATAATTATTATTATCACGCATTAGCCTTTTTAGCACATCGTCTTCAAAAATAATAAATACATCTGCGTTTGTCCCTCAGATCTGGCTGATGGCTGCGTGTGTGACCTGCTTGTTCGCCGTCACCCTGTCAGTGTTTCCTGTGATCACGGTCCGAGTCCAGACCGTCTACAAGGACAACGCTGCCTGGGGTGAGACGCCACAACACGTGCTGTGTTCATGTCTTATCAGAGCCATCGTAATTATGAGTTACCGAGTTGTAAAAAGCATCTAAGTCTAAGTTTAAGGGAGACTCTTATATCTGACTTATTTGGAGCTTAATAATAAGTTAGAAGTGCTTTAAAACAAATATGGACGTCAGCTAAAGTCTGGTTTTATAATTGAACACGATGGATTAAATGTTCTAATCCTGCTCTCCATCTCTTACAGACAAAGTGTTCACCTGCATTTGCTGCTTCCTCGTTTTCAACGTTATGGACTTTGTCGGCCGCTTCGTCCCGTCTCTCATCCAATGGGTGAGTAGAGCCGCTCACTTTGCCTTTTAAATTTAGATTCAAAACGCGTGAACGACTCCCAAATCTCGATGTTCCTGCAGCCCTCCAAGGAGAGCCGTCTGTTTCCTGCCGCCGTGTTGTTACGTCTGGTCTTCATCCCGCTGTTCATGATGTGCAACATCCCGAACTCCAGGCTCCCCGTCCTCTTCAGTCACGACTGTGCCTTCGTCGCCATCATGGCCCTGTTCGCCTTCTCCAACGGGTACCTGGCGAGCCTCTGCATGGCCTACGCTCCACAGTGAGTCTCCCACAGGAAGTGCTGTGTCTGTAAAAAAAAAGAAAGAGGTCACAAACTTTGTCTTAATGGGATATTTCTGACTTTTTTGAAGTGGGGTTGTATGAGACACTTTTCCATAGTCAGTGTTTTTTTATCTACAGTAGATGGAGTTTGGAGAAACAGACAGGACGGAGCAAATCAATGTGCTGCTGTGGATGTATTTTAGTATCCTAAAATAATCAATATCAGTCTAATTTCACCACTGTTATTGCCATCATTTAGCCTTTTCTGACTGGGAACTGAAGCCATTAAATCCATCTATGCTCCCTTCAAAAGCTACCAGACTCCCTTAAACAAAATCAGTCATTTTACCTCGCTGAACACAGGAGTTGCTGGTCTACTGCTGCCTCGATCGGTTAGTTATTTAGTTAGTGTTATTGTGTGACTTTGGTGAATCCAAACAAACTGTATAAAAACAACACGGACAGATTAACAGATCGTAGACCAGCAACTCCTGTGCCCTGCAAGGTAAAATGACTGTTTTTTTGTCAAAGGAAAAAGTAACGGCTTCAGTTCCACATATTTTTTAAAGTGGGACTTTCTTTTAGTTGGCTAAAATAAGTTTTACGCAGTTGTAATCCTTCATGCAACCAGACAAAAAGACAAACTATCCCTTTAATGTGGCCGAACCACCAGAGAGCTCATGTTTGCGAGTGAGGAGGACATGTCGTAACTGTCGGTTTGTGTCCATCAGGTTGGTTCGGTGTAAAGACTGCGAGACGGCCGGCTCCCTGATGTCCTTCTTCCTCGTCCTGGGTCTGGCACTGGGAGCGTCATTATCCTTCCTACTGGGAAAACTGGTTTAGACAACTGGGACAAGTAGACCACGTGAGACTTTGTTGATTTGTTTTGCAAGAATCTGGTTTTAAACAAGGCGAAGCACCAAACATGTGATGAAATGTCAGCTTCATCCTGTCAAAAGACAAAACAATGAAAGCACTTTGAATAATAACTGTTATTGTTGGCTTATTAAGAATATTGATATTATACATATCAGTATAAAAACGTCTTTCATTTTCAGTCCCATCACTGGTGAGAAGAAATTAAAAAAGCCCTTTTAATGTAGAGAAATTTGAATAAAAGGTTTTTTAGAACAGTTTTGATAAGGGAATGTTTTTATATTAATGTATTTTTACACGTTTTTTTACTTCGTTTTTATTGTTTGTTTATTTATGTGGTTTTTGTACGATATCGTACACTTTATTTTTATAAAGCAAAAGCAATTTTCTCTTGGCTTTCGTAATAAAATACGCAAAATTGTCATTGTTGTGTGTTTTTATTGTGTATTTGTACATCAAATGAGCTTGGCAGTGACTCCAAGACTAATTCATTATCACCTGTAGTAATGTGAGCAGTGGCTGCCGGTCAGCAAGCTTTAAATGAAATATCATTAAATATTTGAAATGATCAAATGGATTTTGTTTTTACTTTTCAAGCGCGGAGCCTCTGTTGTTTCCTCCTCCTCCCGCTTGGCCCTTTCCTTTAACCTCATGTCCTGCTTCCTCCCATTCTGTTACTCTCTTCTCGGAAAAGTGAAAAAGGAAAGTGGCGTCAAGACAAGGTTTCTGTAAATCCCATTGAAAACGAACAAATCAGAACCAAAGACAGAGAAGTTGTCGGTGAAGCTTTGTTCCTCAGCTGAAGACTCGTGAGGTGAGTTTTCTGGACTCTACTTGATTCTTTCCTTGACCTCTCAAATGTACTTACAACTGTGACACTTATACTTCTTTCATTACTGCTGAGGCTAATCTTCAACATGGTTAAAAGTACAATTATGCTGACGAAACACCAAAACCAACGATGAAGGTATTTACTAACGTGCGTCATACCACCAGAGTAAACCGCTGCGTGAACTCTGCTCTCTATTTTCAGACTTAAAGGTAAATTATGGATTATTTTACTTTTACTTTATTTAGGATCCTTATTAATTATTATGGCAGCAACATCTATTCTTCCTGGGATCCAAACAAAAGACAAGACGTGACATCCAAACTTTACATTATTGACAATCAAGCGTATCAACAAAACAGAATAAAATATAAAAAATAAGAGAAAGTAAGTAGCTCTCTGCAATTCCTTAATTCAGCTCACCAGTAAATGATTAAATCTTAAATATATGTAGTAAAATAGGTTTATAAAATCTTTATAAAACTGTCAGTCATTATTACAACAAATATAATCAACTTTCACGTACAGAGCATCATGTTTAACCTAAACTGATTTCTTGCTTAATAACCGCTGTTTGCTTCTACACAAACAATAATCTTTATTTTTGCCATTAATTAATGAATTAATAGAAGACGAAACAAGTCTTGTTGTTTTCAGAAATAAATAACCAGTGTTAGAGTGTTAGAAAACCTGTCGAGGATTAAATATTATGGGGTTTTGCCTGCAGCCACAGCCTCACAATAAGCTCTCTTGTTATTGACCTGAGAGAGAAAGGCATGCAGGGGCAGCTGATTACCGTGGCAGTGAGTATGTGTGTGTGTGTGTGTGTGTGTGTGTGTGTGTGTGTGTGTGTGTGTGTGTGTGTGTGTGTGTGTGTGTGTGTGTGTGTGTTGGAGTGTAATGAGGCAGGTTGAGGCTTTTCTACGTCAGAGTTGACACAGTCGACAGGAGACGTCGGAAGTGGACAAACCAGACCTGCAGCTCTTTTTTTTTTATGACTCTGCTGTTTGTTTTCCTTCAGATCAACATGGCCGAAACACACAGAGTGACAGCACCAGGCAGGAAGGTGAGTCTGAACACACCTGAGCAAACAGGACGCAGGTATAGATCATATATTAAAACAAACGCAGCAGCAGAGAGGATCCTGATCACTCTGATCGATGTGTCAGATTAACTTTTCTGATCACAGTTTTGTCTCTCAGGTGACTTGAAAGTAGTTTTTCTGAAAGGACCTGTTTGTTCTCTGACTGTGAAGCTGCCAGAAGGAAACAATGCAGCTTCCTGTTGGAATTAACACAATAAAAAGCACTAATTATCTATGTGGCAGCATTTAAAACATCTATATGAAGTAATTAATACAAAATCATAATAAAAATAGTCAAAAGGTTCAGAATGAAAGTGTTTATTTACTACTGGTTCTACAGGTGAAACCAGGGCTGTTATACTGATGACAACAGTGGTGGAAAGTACTCAAGTACATTTATTCAAGTACTGTATTATAGTACAGTGTTGAGGTGCTAGTACATTGACAATTTCCATTTTTTTCTATTTTTAACTTCTACTTTACAACGTTTCAGAGGGACATATCGTACTTTTTACTGCACGACACCTATATGATAACTTAAGTTACAAGTTAATAATACAAAATAGGATTTACTATTAAATTTGGATGTCTTTTTATCGGACAAGATAACACTTTTTTTTTTTTTTTTTATCCCTGGGGGCAAATCAAAAACTACCCAGCCGTAGTATGTAAAGTACACCTCACTGAGGGCATGTCTTTGTTTCGTCTCTGGGATTTTGGGGGATTAAAGGACTCGAGAAGGAATTTACAAAGTGCAACTACACATTAGTTAAGGGTTTTTTACTCTTAATGGTTGATTTTCAATTTACAACTTTACTACATCATACTATGGATCTTCCTTTTCTTACCTAATAGTCTAACATGATATGTGACCCTCTTTAGCACTCTGTTCATAGCAGCTGTTTTTATTCTGAAGGTAAAACCTGAACTCATTCTACTTCCTGTTGTATTCAGACTTGACAGCACGTGCTGGTCACACGGTGCGTGAGGTCAAGCTGTGTGCTTCTTTCTTTGACTTCAGTCAATTTTCTTTTTTTCTTCTTTCTTTTCTTTTCTCATCTTTTTTTTAACCAAACTCTCTTAAAGGTGCAAGTTTTTTTTTTATCATTTTATTTAAATTAGTGTAATAATTATGTTATACTTAGCACTACACATTTTAGATAATTTAACTTTGAATTAAAAATAATACATATAGTTATAGTTAAATAAATATATTGAATGGGGTTCAATAAATTTAGTTAGGATGTTCCCTATTAATAAAAAATAAGTTTTATGAAACCGAAATGAAGATACACATTTTGACAAACTTGTACCGCACTTGAGTATTTCATTTTATGCTTTATACTTCTACTCTACTACATCTCAGAAGGAAATATAATACTTTTAACTCAAATAACCCAAATAAGTTCATTTACAGTACCGTTACTTTTAACTGCTAGTGCTAGCGAAAGTATGGCTTGAGCATATTTCTAATAAATTGCACTGTATGTGTATTGCAGATCCAAATTTAAACACTAGATGTCGACTAAATCTAGTGAAATGACTTCTTAACCTCTTGGCAACCTCCTGTTTGTTACATCTCAATATTATACTTATAGATTTACATCCCCTTACATTTGCACCGTTAGCCCTACTATAGTAATTTGGCAACTGGCCTATTTTCACTTTACTTATTTAGAGATTTACACATATTTTCAAAATAATCTAAATGGGCACTTAGGCCATGCACTTTATTACAGTTTTAAAAGATTGGAATAATTTTGATTTGATGTTTTTTTGTAAAAATGTGGGCCCACCAATAAACTATAGTAATGTCAAATGTTAAACTCATTAGAAGGGTAGTTATTTTGATAGAACATTTGTTTTCTATGGCATATTTGGTTTTCTAGTCTAGAAACAGAGATTTTCTTGCAGTGTTAATGGTTGTAAAACTATGCAATTATTGTTAATCAGCCTGAAACTCCCTATATCTTTATGTGTATGGCCCACAATCAAAAATGTTTGCCCTCCCCAAAGGATGAATCTAATGATTTTGATGAGCCCACTGACCTTTCCTCTAAAGCACCACCACCAGCAAAAAAATGTCTGCTTACGCATAATCAACAATCAAGTGATTTAAAAAAAAAAAAATCTAAATATCCTCAAGGAATTCTGGAAATGCAGGTCAGATCTAATGACGTTAAAATCATGTTGTTTTTTCTCCTTTCAGAAATGGGTTGTTCCACAGAGAAGTGATGAAAACAAACCGAGTGTTCGTCCTCCTGACAGAAAGGCTGAGAGAAATCTGGTAGACATTTTTACTCAGAATATTTCAACTGTATTCTCAAGATGTTTTTCCCTAACCCGTTTGTATCTCAACAAACAGAATATTATTATTTTAAATTTTATGATAAATTATGATAGTGATTTCTATTACACTTAGTTTTTAAATTGAATGTTTTCTTCTTGTTTTTACTTCTTGTTTAATTCTTGTCTTTTTTTCTGTTCAAGTCCAATTAGATCAAGAATAATTAATCACATTTTTGTTGAATCCATGTGTCGTCATAAAAATGTTTGTATGTGTGTATGTGTGTGTGTGTGTGTGTGTGTGTGTGTGTGTGTGTGTGTGTGTGTGTGTGTGTGTGTGTGTGTGTGTGTGTGTGTGTGTGTGTGTGTGCAGGCGGTTCCTTTCAGAGGCCACATCACAGATGGGATGCGTCCGGGGAAGAAGGTTGTAGTGGTCGGTGTTGTGGACTCGTGTCCTGACAGGTAAAATACGTTCATGTAACTTCCACTTCCCTTTATTTATCCATCATCATCCCCTCAGTATCAATTCACTACTTCTTACTGAATATTCATATTGATAGACTTCTGGCGATCAAATCTGTCTTCTAATGATGTCAGTTTGCCAAAATGCAACCAAATATCAGAACCTATAGTAGATGATATTATAAGAGCCCGTTTGATGAGCTTTACTGGGACTTCATCTCCTGATGAGCTTTAGTACGACTGTTGTAATAATAGGTTCTCAAACAGGCAAAAAAAATGTTCTTTGTCTCACTCAAATGTCACGCAAAAGTCACATTTCACACTAAGCTGAAAAACCCCTCAGAGAGCCAGTTAATTCCAGAAGGACAAGTGAGAAAAACAATCAATTGAATAATTATGATGGATTATTATGGATTAAGATAGCCGGCGGTTTATAAAGTTCTTTAAATAAGCTTATCAGCTACAACATTAGTGATGCTTACACATCAATTCACTACAATCAAGATATATTATAAAGTTATTATACATTATTATTTAAAATGATTATTATATTTTTTATTATTATGGTATTATTATTGTTATTATTATCATTAAATGGGCCTTTCTGCATAATGAGCACTTTTAAGTACATTTTAATGTGTACTTATGTCCTACTTTTACTTAAGTGAACAACCATATTTTTGTAGTTGGAACTTGCTAAGAAACCTGTTTGCTCCCGGCTGTTTGTGTTGCATTATGGGATATTCTGAACCCTTTTTCTATAGAGTCAGAACAGTTCTCTCAGAGTCATGTCCGGTATTCGTCCGTTAGGTTCTACATCGCCCTGACGTGTGGTCATGGATCCGGGGAGCCTCCTCCCGATGTGGCTCTGGAGCTCTGTGTTCGCTTCAGGGACCGGCAAGTCCTACGAAGGGCCTGTGTGAGAGGATCCTGGGGGGACGCCGACAGGGCCGTGCCTTTCTTCCCCTTCATCAGGGAGCAGCCCTTCAAGGTACATACAAGATCCACAGTCTGGAAAATTACAAATGTATTGAACAAAACCAAGAGTCAGGTAAAACTGAAATGTTTTTTTTTTTTTTTTTTATTTATTTATTTAAATTTTAATTTAAATTTAAAATTTTAATTTTATTTATTTTTTATTTTATTTATTTTTATTATTTAAATTTATTTAATTTTATTCTTTAGTTAATAATATCGTATCGATGGTTATTTTTAATTTTAATTTTTTTTTAAATTTTATCGTATTTTTTTTTTTTTATTTTTTTTTTAATTTTAATTTTATTTTATTCTTTAGTTAATATCGTATCGATTGTTTTTACCGTGTTTTTATAGGTGCTATATAAATAAAGTTATTATTATCATTAATATCATATTATTATGCCTGTGTTAAAAAAGAACAACCTCAAATGATAAACATAAACTGTTGATTGCTGCTGACTTTGTGAATTCACTTATTCTAATGAATAATGAATAACTTATTATTTTCTTAAAACATTTTTTGTATATAGTCGTATACTGTTATATATCCAATGATTAATATCTGGTTGAGATGTATGTTGATGTCATCCAATGTCAAGTCTCCATTTGATCACATTTTGTTTTTCTGACACATAAAAGTAGATGTTAATATCTCAATCATAGATTTTGAAGTTCTAACGTGAGCTTTTTTGTTTTAAAAGAGTAAAATGTATGATTCATGTCAGGTTTCACATAAAAAAACATGTAAAAAAGGGAAAATAACCAAAATCATTCACTTGTTTCTCCTCTCTCCTCCCAGATTGAGATTCACTGTGAACACAGTCGGTTTCGTGTGTTTGTGGACGGACAGAAGCTGTTTGACTTCCAGCACAGACTGACGTCGCTCGGTGACATCGACACGTTGTGGATCAAAGGAGGCGTCACCGTCACCAAACTGGCCTGAAGAGAAGGACAGTTAAAGTCCACTTTTCAAAGACATGGATCTCAAACTGCTCGTGTCACGACTTGCACGGACAAACTCTGTATTCACTCTGGACATTTTGGTTCCAGATGCTCAATATGGAGAGAAATTTGTCTCAATATTGGGGACAAATATAAGTGTTTATGTTCTACTTATGGAAAGTTGAAGCTGTGTGGGAACAACTGCCAAAATCCACCCACAAAGTTCCCAGAACATTTATAAAAATCCTATTTTGGAATGTGAATGCCCTTCATTGTTTTGTTGATGATTGATTTATCTTACTGTCATCAGAGGCACAGACTTTCTAAATAGATTTTTATGCGGACAGATGTTCAGCCCACGTCCTGCATCTGTAAATATCATCTAACAGCATAGACTCTGATTAACTGAAGGCAGCTGATTCTGTGGGTGGAACTGTTTTTATATTTTGTTCTATGAATTGTCTTTTTAAATCACTTTGTGTAATAGTAAACAAAGCCTGAAAAGGACACTGAGGCCTCTGTGATCTGTATGTGATGACTACCTCAAACCACATGATGTGATGTCCTGCTGCCATCCATATTAAAAGTACATGAACATCTGTATGAGAAATACATCATTCTTTCTATATCCAGTGTATGTTTTCAAAATAAAGCGTATTATATCTCAGTGAATGAATGTAAAACCATAAAAATATAAAGATAGTGAGGTTTGATGTGTATGGCTGTAATCAACAATTCATTTCTAAATTCCATTCAATAAAATGCTTTATATTCATTATTTTAACAGTTTAGTCTACACAATGTTAAAAGTATAAATAAAACATATTATACAACAAATAAAAAATAAAAAAAAATAATAAATAAATAAAAAATAAATAAATAAAAATAAAGTAATGTAAAACCATAAAAATTATAAAGATAGTGAAGTTTGATGTGTATGGCATCAATAAAAAAATAAAAATATGGTTTTAAAACCATAAAAATTATAAAGATATTGAAGTTTGATGTGTATGGCATCAATAAAAAAAAAAAATAAAGATAAAAAATTAATTAAAAATAAAAATAAAGTAAAAAACCATAAAAATTATAAAGATAGTGAAGTTTGATGTGTATGGCATCAATAAAAAAAATAAAATATGGTTTTAAAACCATAAAAATTAAAAGATAAAGTTTGATGTGTATGTCAAAAAAAAATTAAAAATGTTTATGGTAAAAAGATAGTGAAGTTTGATGTGTATGGCATCAATAAAAAAAATAAAAAAAAATAAAGATAAAAATTAAATAAAAAATTAAAATTAAAATAAAGTAAAAAAATTATAAAGAAAATTTGAAAAATAAAAATAAAGTAATGTAAAACCTTAAAAATTATAAAGATAGTGAAATTTGATGTCTATGGCATCAATAAAAAATTTTAAATATGGTTTTAAAACCATAAAAAGTATAAAGATCGTGAAATTTGATGAGTATGGCATCAATAAAAAAAAAAAAATAAAAAATAAAAAAATAAAAATAAAGTAATGTAAAACCATAAAAATTATAAAGATAGTGAAGTTTGATGTGTATGGCATCAATAAAAAATAAAAAAAAAAATAAAATAAAAATAAAAATAAAGATACAAATTTAATAAAAAATTAAAATTAAATTAAAATAAAGTACAAGTGAGTAAATGTACTCTGTTACTGGAGTGACGTACCTGTTAAACGTGAAGCAGAGGAGCCAGCGGAGAGCCGACCTGTGACCGCGGTGCATGCTGGGAGACATCGAGCTCTGTGACCGCGGTGCATGCTGGGACATCGAGCTCTGTGACCGCGGTGCATGCTGGGAGACACCGAGCAGCAGCAGCAGCAGCAGCCGGCTGACTCAACCTTCAGTCCGGCTCCTCTCTCCCCGCTCCCCCCTCTCTACAGCCCGGCTCCACCTGACACCCGGCCCGCTGCGTTTCACCCAGACATGGACGTCAGCGGACGGCACCCTGAGGTGAGCTCAGCGGGGTTTATGTGTCCGGGAGGAGCGGCTAAAGCTAATGCTAAAGCTAATGCTAATGCTAATGCTTGTTGTTGACGTTTGAGCTAGCTGCTAGCTGCTAGCTGTTAGCTAGCTGCGTAGTGTCTCTTGATGCTGTTGCTTTATAAACCTGCTATTGTTGTGTTTAATGACACAAACTCTCCAGTGAAGTGTCAACACATTTATCAGAAGCTAACCGGTAGCATTGCTAATATATTAGCTTGTTTTAATGGCTCTTCTCCACAGGGCTAGCCCAAGCTAAGCTAAGCTAAGCTAGCTCCCGTTGCAGCCCATCTCGGCCTTATGCTTTTTAATCAGATACCTTCCAGTGCATGCTAAGCTAGCTGCTAGCACACACTCCTGGTCTAATCTAGTTGGAGAGCTGCATAGCTTCATGCTAACGTTAGCACCAGACAGGCAGCTAGCATGCTAAGCTAGCTGCCTGTGGAGTTAGCTTGAGGGGAGGAGAATGTGTGAAACTTGTGTTTGTGGATTAATAGAATAAACATCTGGGGAAAGATGCTCACCTGTGATGAAGGTGACAGCTCTTCTTCATCAATAACATTAATGTTTTCTAATAAACACACTTCAACTGGTTCTGTTTCTACCTGCTTCATGTTGTTTTGGGTGGTTTGTGGGTCCACATATGTTATAAACCTTTATTTAAACATGGGGGGTTAAAGGTTATAAAGTTGCAGAAAAGGGGAATACAAATACCTCCACGTTGTGATTAAGTAAATGTACTTAGTTACATTCCACCACTGTTAAAGAGTCACTTAAATGTTGTGTTATTCGTATCAGGATGACTCAACCTAACCCTGACACAGTAAATGTTTTAATGGGGAGGGAAGAACAGATCACAGTTTTGTTTCCTTGGGAACAATGTAGGAACGCGGCAGGGAAAACCCTTTTTTTATTTATTTTTTTTAGATCCTGTGTCGTTAACTCGTCTTTCTGGACTTGCGTGTCTGCAGTCTAAAGCCAGCTGTGCCTGGGTGTAAACGTACAGGTATTCTGGGAGATAAGGCCAACAAAGCAAATACACGTAGTTGTCGCCGCCCTCTATTCCTGCTCTGTTTGAGAACGCAACAGAGTTTCCACTTTCAGTTAGAAGTCAAAGAAACTCTGACATTTTTATACCAGCAACTTTTGGGTCACAGAGGGTTGTCATTTCCTAATAACATCCTAGGTAGGTTACTGAAAGAACTGTATCATTTGAGATACATTAAGTAGGGTTGCAATCTTTGATTATTTTAAAACTGGTCTCTGTATTATTGTAAACAATTGATTAAACATTTAAACTATGAACTGTCAGAAATTGGGGGGGGAAGAGTCCCCAGAGCCAAAAGCGATATTTTCAAATCGCATTTTTCAAAAACCAAAAGATAGTCATGTTTTGCGTTTGTGCTTGATGGAAGACTTAGATGATTAATTGATGATAAAGATAGTTGCTGATACATTTTCTGGCTTGGACTAATTGATTAAGCTCGCCTGCAGGAAAGCAAACACTTCAACGTGTATAAAGAGTAACGTTTCCAATAGTAAATGGGTTGTGATTTAGACATTCATTTCAAGGAGCTTCCTATGGAAACAACTGCTTTAAAAATGCAACTAATTAAATCACATTTTGCTCTGGTGACTGCTTGGAAAGTCACAGAATTGAACTGCTTTTTATTTTAAGTAAAATAAAAAGCTTATCTTTGATGTAAACGGTGGATTGTTTTAGTGATTCTAATGTAATGCACACTTGTCAGATATAAACCTACTATAAACACGCATAACACACACACACACACACAGAGATAAGGCTTTTGGAGTCCATCCAGGGAACTTTATAGAGGGAGAAAGTTTACAAGGACATATCAACAAAAGTTTTGTGCAAAGGAAAAGGTTGATAACGTCAGTGTGTCTGGATTTTATTAGAGAGGGAAAATAGCAATTCAGGTTATGAAATCACATGAAATGAAAAGTTTATTTAAATACAATGCCATCATAGTTTATGTTCTCACTATCTCACTGTTTGTTTTATCTCAGTCGTAAACACCTCAGCTCTGGTTTGTCATTACCACTTTATTACTGTCAGTTTGACTCCAGTCTGTCCTCTTTAAGTGGTTCAGTAACTCAATTTCTGCTTCGGTTCGAACCACTCATCAATCAGAGTGACCCTGAAGCGCCACAAGTGCTGCCCTTATTTACTCCTTTTTGTTTAATGAGTCAGAACGGGGCCTAAACATGTTTTTTTATTATTATTATTATATCTGCTGTGACGGATGATTTGTTTCTGATGATGTCTTTTCTCGTTGTCTTCAGGTGTAGCCAGGAGGATTCGCCGATAGCCAGAGAGTCATGGAGCCCGACGTGATCCGCATGTACTCGTCCTCTCCGCCCCCGATGGAGGACGAGGAGGAGGACAACGAGTTTGGAGACTTCGGCACCTTCTCCGGCGTCCCGACTAGCGTCAGCTTCACCGAGTTCGACACGCCGACCACTTTCAACCAGACCCAGGCCCTGAACGCCACCTCCCCGCCCGAGATCCTCCACGGCAAAGGGGGCACGGGGATCAGCCACGCCTCCTCTAACGGCACCCGCGTACCCAACACCGATCTGTCCAAGGCTAACGGCGTTGTGCCGGCGAGCCACCTGGGCAGCGTCCCCTCAGAAAGAACTGAGATCAAAAAGGTCGTCTCCGGCTCTCTGGGTCTCTCGGGGAGCGTCACGGCCGATTGCAACGGCGGAGGCACGGAGGTGCTCACTAACGGGTTTGCAACCTTTGACCTTCAGGGAAGCCCCTCCTCGTTGAATTCTGTCCACTCTCATATAAAAGGAACGTCCAGCGAGGACACGGGCGGCGGCCCCGAGGACGATTTCGCAGACTTTGCAGCTTTTTCCAATGCTGAAGGACGACTCAGCGAGACGGCAAACGAGGACTCAGACGTTCCCACGGGGGACAGCTGGCTGGCGGAGGACGCCGGCCAGGACGAGAGCTGTAATGTAGAGCAGGAAACGACCTCAGAGGACAAAGTCAGGGACACACACAGAACTGGACCAGACGCATCCGGCTCTGATTCCATATCTGATCCCGCTGAGGCCCCCGGCGGCTCGTGCAACACGGACCGGGGCTCAGACACAGATGCTGACACTCATCAAAGGGACGTAGCTGTTGAACAGGAGCACTTGGCCTCGGAGGCAGTTTGCACTATCAGACCGCTCACCCTGAACGGGGTGGACTCGGCACACGGAGACGACTCCAAAGACGCCGCCGGCTGCAGCGAAAACGACCTCTCGCCTCTCGATGCAGCCGCAGACGTTGAGGGGGCGGGACGGGAGGGGCTCCGATAACGAGACGGAGACAGAAACCGAGACCGGAGACGTCGTTGGGCCGGCCGCTGTCGACGGACGCCCTGGAGGAGTTTGGCGACGTGAGCACCACGGGGTCGGTGCCCTCGCCGCCCCTCCAGGGGGAGATCGCCACGCCGGCCGACCACAGCCAGCTGGCGGAGGACGACGAGGACTTTGGGGACTTCGGAGACGCCGGCTCATTCGGGGGTCAGGGTTTCGCCGACTTTGACCAGCTGGATGTCCAGCAGGAGCCGAGCAGGTCGGACAGCCCCCCGCCGCTGCACAGGAAACCACAGACGCCAAGGACGAAGAAGCCAAGGACGAAGACGCCAAGGATGCAGAGGCCAAGGACGCAGACGCCAAGGACGCAGACGCCAAGGACGCAGACGCCAAGGACGCAGACGACAAGGACGAAGACGACTTCGGCGACTTCAACTCCCCCAAATTTCACGCCAGTGTAAACGAGGGGGAGGATGGAGGACAGTTTGCAGATTTCCCCGTCAGCGACAGCTTTGGGAATTTTAACTCGGTGGCTGAAGGCGGAGACGTTGAGGCGGATGCAGGGTGGAGTGCCTTCGGGGAGCAGCAGCAGCAGGTGGAGGAGGTGGAGGAGGAGTCCTGGGCGGCGTTCAGTACGGACCAGAGCGCTCCTTCAGAGAGCAGAGCGGAGGAGAAGGAGGTGGAGGAGGAGTGGCATGAGAGTGAACTTCCCGCAGTCAGCGAGGAAACCAGCAGGACAGACAGACAGTCGGTAAGAACTGTGGGAAATAAACTGGTCAGACTGGGAGTTATTCATCCGTGAACCCACATGGTGATCTAACTAAAGCTGAATTTATTTATCTGCAGAACATAACCTGTGCTTTATGAAATGTGGGGTTAAGAAAAGGCAAAGTGAAGGGATATGTTTAATTTGAAACGTGGATTTTTTTTTGGGGGGGGGAGTCTGTTTGCTTAGTGTAGTTTTCATTGGAACTATTTTCTCTGGCAGAAAGTAGGTCCAATAAAAAACTGATCACAATGAGGAATCAACGAACTTCCTCTCACCTTTTATTGTATTCGGGGTCGAGGCTGAAAACTTGAAAAATAATACCAAAAAAAAAGAGACGGCTAGAGGTAACTATTCAAAATGGGATTATACGAAAATAAAGAAGTAGCATGAAAAGACAGTAAATAGTTTAGGTTTGATGAGTTGATTGGGTTTTACAAATTTTTAATATATTTTTTGCATTGGTAGAATTAAAGAAATTGCTGAAGATCATTTCCACTGAGATAATATCGTCCATTAAAGCTCATTGCAGATACATCAGTATTTTTGTTCCCCATATTGAAAAAAATATCTAATAAAAACATATTTGCTGACGTTACTGAACAGATGTTTTGGATAAGGATCCCATTATGTCACGATGACACTGTCATATATACTCGTACCTACAAATATATCTAAGTATCAGGTCTGAGATGATGAAGTAAATCCATTCCATGACAAACTTAACTTTTCAATAAAATGATCACACTCTTCTGACAGTTACAGGACATTATATTTACTTTCCGTTTATACAATAATACGTGCAGAAAAAAAGGTTCCGCTTCCCGCAAACCCAAAAAGAGGAAGTGTTTCTAGATCATATTTAAATCAGTTTCTTGTTTTTGTTCACTTCCAGCTGAGTCACAGCTCTGACACCAACTTCCTCTGTTTGCTTTAAACATGAACCGACCCGTTAACGAGAGAGAGAGCGAGAGACAGAGAGAGAGAGAGAGAGAGAGAGAGAGAGGACGGATTTCTGGTCTGATGAACTCCTCATACACAGAGTGAAGACATAGCTATGGGTTAAAGGCATGACACCCAACACACCCAAACGTCACCCATGGGTGTGCTGAGGACTGCTTTGTTGTACTGACACCACGCCCAGCTGGTTTGGCCCTTTTAAAAAAAAAAAAAAAAAAAAAAAAAAAAAAAAGAGTGGTTGCCAGGCAACCAAAAGTCAGCTTTTGACTGCGGAAAATAAAAATACGGTTGCCATTTTTTACCCACCTAATATTTTGAGCAAATTGAGACACTATGAAGTTATTTATATGTAAAAAATTAAGAAGTGGTTGCAATTTGTTCAAAGTGGTTGTCAATGGCAACTGTTTGCTGTTGAGCTAAAGCTGCTAATGCAACAGGTTTGCTCTCAGTAGCTATTTCAAACTGGTTAGAGTAGATTTAATTAATTTTAATTTTATTTCTTTTTATTTACATTTTTTTAAATGTGTCAAACTTTTAAAAAACTCTTTGCTAAATATAAAATAATTTTGTTTTCACTCAGAGAAGTTAAAGAATTTACAAAAAATCTAGTAAATGAGGAGAACTTAAAGCCTCCACACATTTGTTTATATTACAGACACACTTTAAACTTTCGCTTCAGGTGGACAGATGTTGCGTTTTAAGATTTGCTCCAAAAGGTGCAACTTCAAAAGCAAACTCTCAGTCAAAGCAGTTTTAAAAAATCATCAGCTGCTCATAAATGCTGCTCTGTTAGAATGAATCAAACAAACCAAAGATCTGAACCCAACAGATCAAAAAAAAAAAATCCAAGGTTCTCTTTTTAGCTGCTGCCTCATTTTCTGGTGGTTTTCTCAACAAGTCATTTCCTCAGTTTGTTAGAAGGTGTTTTGGTAGGATGTGACTTACCGTCTGCTGTTCTCTCTCTCTGCAGGCGTCGCTGTCGAGCCGCCTGGAGAAGCTGTTTCAGAGCAGCTTCCCTCCGACCTCCGTCCCCTCTGTGGAGGACGAGGTGGTGTCTCTGAGGATCCAGCTGGGACACTCGGAGGAGGAGGACAAACCTCAGCGGGGGGCCGAGGAGGAGAAGAAGAAGCCGCTGCCATGCAACAGGTGAGGTTTGTGTCTCCTTCTGCGGGACACGATATTCAAAACGTGAGAACAGGAAGTGATGATCATCTTTTCTCTTTCATATTTATCAATTTATTTATTTATATCTTTTTTTTTTTTAAGCTCCATATTAGTCTGCTGTTCCTTGTCTTGACTTAATGACATACAAATATGAGTCATGTCTTTCTTCAATGGATACTAAGATTTAAAGGACTCATTACATCAAATATCTAACCATGCATTCCCTCAGTGAACTTCAGTCTGTGGCTCTACTTTGAAATAAGTTTCTAATCACAGTTTGTTAAAGCGGGGAGCATGAAGGAATGTTTTATTAATGTGCACTGTCCCACCAAATAACCAATAAAAGAAAATAAAAGAAATGATGCAAACTCTGAGCTATTGGCTTTTTACATTTATTCAAACCACTGGAAATGCTAAATGTCCACGTTTTCATGAATACTTTTCATATCTGTCTTGTATCCAGTTGCAGAAACGCGGTTATTGATATGTTGCTCTACCTGAGTTTCTACAATTATTTTGGGAGAGTTTTTCAATATCTGAATCAGGCTGCAATCTACGGTCCTGCTGAGTGAAGCCGATGCAGAAGTGTCTTAAAGCTGCATTCTCTCTACTGTCCATCAGGGGGCGACTCCTCTGGCTGTATAGAAGTCTATGAGAAAATGACTACTTCTCTCTTGATTTATTCCCTCAGTAAACATTGTAAACATGAGTTTATGGTCTCAATCTCTAGTTTCAAGTCTTCTTCAATACAGCATGATGTTCATTTAGTAAATGATGCTCCATTTAGAGTCAAACAGACCATAAAGCAGGGTATGCTTTAGGGTGTAAAGGCAGATTTGTTATATTGGGCTCTAAGAATAAATAAACCGTGTGCAGAGAAGAGAATTCAAAATGAGTTCCTCCATCTTGTTTTTGTTGGTCTCGTCTCTTTAAACCTCTGCTGCGTCTCTCAGGTCGGTGCGTGGCGGCGTGTGGATCCAGCTCGAGGACATCCACGAGGCGTTGGGCCTCAGATACCAGTGGGGGGGCTCCTACTGCAACAAAGCGCTGCTCTGCTGCCTCGGCATCGACACCCGGAACATCGTAAGTCCCCGCTGGACCCCCCCCCCGTCCCCGTCCCACCAGATCACTGATCCAGATTCATGGAGCTTGATTTGTATCAAATACGCCAAAACAGTTCTGACCCTTCAGATGTGAAATGAACAGAAGAGATTCTGATCTGCAGGAAAGAAGTGATTTAATGTAATCTGTGACCTTTATTAACCTTTTTTTTCCCTTCTTTAACGTGTGCAGCTGTTCACGGGACAGAAGAAGCAGCCGGTCATCGTGCCGATGTACGCCGCCAGCCTGGTGAGTCTGCCCGCCTCGCCTTCGACGTGCTCATGTGTTTTACTGTTCGTCGTGTTTCCACAAGCAGAGAGGCTTCTCAGCAACACTGAAGCATCGTTATGAGTTTGGCTGGAAATAGTTATTATTATTTATAGTCAACAAATGGAGTTTAAGTCATTTCTCAAGTTAACTTTCTTACTTTTTTTGGTTTAATTCAACTTTAAACTGAATATCTCAAAAAAGCAGCGACTCTAAAGTCACCACGAGTGAAAGTTTGATGGACATTTGTCAGAATTTCTAACATTTCAAAATTCATTAAGATAACTCTTAATAATTAAAAATAATCGCTAGTTTCAGCCCCGTATTATTTAAACTAAATTCATCCGTTTCCCAGCTGGTCCAGATGAGATCCATAATCTCTCCAGAGAGTTCTGGCTCTTTAAATGAAATATAGTCATAATATATTATCCATTAATATAGAGCAGTAATCTCTCCTCATAAGTAACATCCACATACAGCTGCTTCACTTTCTTTCTCAATCAGAGGACTCGTGAGACGTGATACAGCTGTGAGATTTCTGTAACAGACCTGCAACACATCTGTACAGCCGATAAACAAAAACCTCTGTATCTGACTTTCAAGCAGGAAACTTGACATGAGGACAGACACGGTGTCCAGTTTCTGCTTGTTCTAGTTCTTCATTTAATGTGTGTGACGTTTTTAAACCTTTTGTTCTTTAGGGGATGCTGGAACCAACCAAAGAGCCCGTGAAGCCCGTCTCTGCAGCAGAGATGATCGCCTCCATAGCCCAGACGCCTCCAGCGGCTCCAGAGACCAGCTCCTGTCCCTCTGACACGGCCCATGTGAGCCCAAAAAACAGCCAAACATACTCGTATATGTGTTTATGAATATTGTTGAGCCTCAAATGTTGTTTTTACGGATCAGTGTGACGTATAAACTGACCTGTCTGTCCTCTCGTTCCTCCAGCAGGAGGCGCTCCCACCCGTCCAGTTCGACTGGAGCAGCAGTGGCCTTACCAACCCTCTGGATGGTAGGTGACCTCACGCCCCCTTAACCCCCCCCACTCCCTCCCCTCCACGTCCACTGTCATCTAATCGTTCACACTTTTCTAACTCCTCGTACTGTCTCCTTACAGTCTGTAGACGCTTTAGTTTTTTCACTCAGCATGAAAATGTCAGATTCTAGAAAACTATGTAGAAGCTTTAAAAACAACTTTCTTCATTAAAGGAAAAATCCACATTAAACACTGCAACACTGTTAATAAAACAATTGGTGAAGCAAAGCAGTGGCCGGGACTCCACAAAGGGTCACTTAGTGAGACCGAAAATCACATTTCTGCTGCACGAAACTCTATTTTTTTCTCTAATCATTGTTTTTTTTTTATTATTATAAGATTATCAGATAATGGAGTAGTATTTTTATCTCTTCAGGCTTATAAATACTTTTTAAATGATCAGCCTGACAGACAAACTAATGCTTTGGGGCGATGTGTGAGAACTTTCCAACAAGCGGAGGAGATTCCCCCGATTCTTTATTTTTTTAAAGCAGACTTTTAAATTAGCAAAATAAATGACGAGAGACGCTCCAAAAATGGACATACAGTGGCCTATGTATATTTGCCTCATCGAATTGACTTCATTCGACAGAAGTATCCAAAGTTCTTAAATGTTAAATGTTTCAATAGAAGCAGCAGTAAAATAACTTCACAGTCTGAGAATCGTTGTGACGGTGGATCTTTCCTTTAAACCCCGTTGATGAAAACGACATGGCCGCTCTGCATGAAGACATTCAGCTGACTCTTCTCTCTGATCACTGACACCGCTGCATGTTTCTGGTTTCCTCTCTCTCTCTCTCTCTCTCTCTCCTTACCTGTGTGTGTTTGTTAACCTCCCTCCTCCCCCCCTCCCGTCCGTGCAGCGAGCGGAGGCTCGTCTCTGTTAAATCTGGATTTCTTTGGTCCTGTGGAGGATTCAGGCTCCACCAGCTCTCCCTCCATCCCAGGTCAGCAGCTGCTCTCGGCCTCCTCTGCTCCTCCAGAGCTCCTCGTCTTTATGTTCACCTCCCGTCGCTGCTCCTCGCTCCTAACTCTACGGGAGAAAGCAGACGGTTCATGACTGTCAGTGAGCGTGTGCACCGGCTGCAGTCCAAACATTCATTTTGAATCGGGTTTATTGACGAGCAGGTTTTCACATGCAAATAATGTGTCTTGGTGTTTTGCTGCATTCAAATAAAAACAGTAAGAGAAGAAGAAAAACAAGTTCTACATAAGTCAAGACACAGAACATCTCAAATTTACTGAATATGAAAAATGATATCAAAAGATGTGTAGAATTTATCAGTTTTTTAAAATGCCAATTGGTGCAAAACAAATACTCGAACAAAATATGATTTAAAAGTTTGAATATTTTTACATCCTTTTTTGAGTACAACATTCATTAAACAGAAAAGAAACAAATATTGTTTCAGTTTTACTCCAAGTGAGAAGAAAAGTGTCAACTTGCGCCATCTGCAGGCTTCTTTTTTCACATGAAAGGGATTTTTAAATATTAAAAGTGAAGCGCAGTAAATATATTGTGCATTTATATATTACATAAAATTAAAAAAGTTAAAATGTGAATATAGAATATTGTTACATTCAAATAGGCCTTATTATATTCTTATTATATTTTTACATGTGTGTATATATATATATATATATATATGAATTCAAAGTTAAATTTAAATTGTGGCTCTTTCAAAATGTGATTTAGATACAAAAACATGTAACGGTCATAGCTATAATGGAGTTATGGATGCCAATATTTGCCGAAAGCTTTCACGAAGAAAATATATATAATACATATACATATTTTTTGAAACCCTTGCAGCCAAGTCTAGTTAACCTTCAGTGAATCATTTGTGCAAAAAAACTTCAAAATAATAATAAAATCATTTTTGTTTTGCTGCATCCCGTCAGATAAAGGTCGGTGTGACTCCGCCTGGTTTGGATCCGACTGACAGCTCAGTCTGCTCTCAATCAGAGTGAATCTGCACAAGGTTTTATTGTTGTTGTTTCTCTTTCTTCCCTCCGTGTCTTCACTCTTCCTTCTCTCCTCGTTTCCAGGAGTCGACCCGGAGCTCTACGAGCTGACGACGTCCAAGCTGGACTCCGGCGCCTCCGGCAGTCGTGTGGCGGACGCCTTCGCCCGCCTGATGTCCACCATGGAGAAGACCAGCACGTCCACCAGGTCAGAGGTCAAACAGGAGCAGAGAGTGTCTATGAGGGGGGTCATGTGACCTTTTGTGCAGAAGAAGAGAACACTTGACTGTCCAGCTCTGTTAGCCACTACATCCATGCTAACATTAGTGAGTTAGCAGCGGCCATGTTTCAGTTGTTGTAGTCCTGATGTGTGTGTGTGTGTGTGTGTGTGTGTGTGTGTGTGTGTGTGTGTGTGTGTTGACAGGAAGCCGAGGAAGGAGGAGAACCTGAGCGACGAGGCGGCCAAAGTCATCTCCAGTCTGCCGGATCTCTCCTTCATGCAGGCCAAGGTTCTGATGTTTCCCGCCATGCTGACGCCGCTCAGCTGCCAGGCAACGCCGGACTAAAACCCCGCCCCATTTCCACTGACATCATCCCCTAAACCCCGCCCACTCTGCCCACTGGCTCCTCCCACCGACTCGGGTCCATCTTAAGAGGTTTTTCGTCACCTTCTTTCTTTTTTTCTCTTCTTTCTGCGGCTTCGTTCCTCCCTTTCATACTTTTTTTTTTTATTAGCGCTTCTGTTTTTCAACTTAATACATTTGTTTTAATAAAGCAAAGCATTTATGATCACAGGAAACAGCTCGGACGTGAAGGATGGGGAGGGGGGGGCTCAGCCGATGACCTGCACATTTAACGTAATAGGAGATTAATTAATTTATAGAGTTGATAATTTATAGTGGAAGGTGTAGAAGTGTGTGCTGTTCATATCTAGAAGAATCATCGTGTATATAATCAGGGATTAAATGTTTATATTCCTTCTTTTTTTTTTTTTTTTTTTTGGTTCTGTTTTTAACTCTGAATGATTCTTTGGATGATTTTACGTCTCTGTGGTGGGAGTGTGTTCGTGTCTGTCTGTGAAGGAAACACTGGCTGAAGCTCTTTGAAATCAAAATGAAGTGGAATATATGTGTAAGCTTAAATTAATACATTTATATACATCTATAAAATCTCTATATAAATATATATTTATCGACTTGAAACCACACTGCCTGCAAAAATCCAGCTGAATGTTTTGTCCCCTCGTTGTGTTTAAAGGCCTTAGTTGTAGTTTTTTTTACCTGCAGTCCGTGTAGATTTTAAACTTTTCTTTTCTGTCTTTTTCTTTTTGTAATTTAATGCATCTTTTTTAACATAAATTAAGCCCCTCCCACTGTCTCTAGAAAGCAGGATGTTTTTATTTTCATGCTTTAGTTTTGGAAACTTCCACCGACCAAACGAACGGCGGTGAACCTGTCCTCAGTTGTCGTACGTTTTTCTTATTTTTATTCCACGTTCAACTATTTTTATGTTGCAGCTGTTTGTGGCCGGTGGATAAAAACAAAGTTTGTTTCTTTTCTCTCACTGTTTTTTTTTTTTTTTTTGAGGGGTGAAAACAGGACTTTTCTTTTGGTTAAAACCACTTAAACTTAAAAGTTTCTCTGCAGTGAAGGTCGACTCGCATCTGAAGGGAATTAAGGGACCAATTTCTGCTTCCATGTGCCGAGTTACGTCACTGTTCCTGATATGAAGTGCTTTTTTGTCGTTGCGGCTCTTATTTGCTCATGTTTCTTTTGCAATATTTGTATTTTTTTTTTGTTGTTTATTTTATTTTTTTTGCTCATACTACTGTCGGCCCCGTCTCCCAGGAGGATTTTTGCACATTGTAAAGATGAAATGGATGTAATCATAGTTCACTGTGGCTTTAGACTGTGTACAGTTAAACTATGGACTGTAAAATGTACGGGAAAATTCCTATGGAAAAAAACTGAATCACTTGAAGAGCCTGTCAAAAGGTTATCGTGCATGCCCGGGTTCTTTTGAGACTATACGTGTGTAAATTTTACTTTTAGTGTACACAAGAAATTAAAATAGTTATCTTCTCTGCTTGTTTCTGTTTCTTTTGGACAGACCCGACGTCTTCATCAGCTGGAGTCGTGTTATGTTTTCAAATCTCTGACTTCAGACGATAAATCCAAAATTTCTGCAGCAGATTTATAAAAAACTATTTTAACTGTTTTTTGGTTTTAAGTAAATGTTTTTGGAGGCTGGAGTGTGCTACTGAAAACGTTATAGACTTGTTACAGTTTAAGAAGACAGTTCTAGATTAATTATTAAAAAAGGAAATTTTAATTATGCAATTAAAAATTTAATTTGTCAATTAAGAACTATAAAAAGTCAATTTTTATTCCAAATACATTGTAAAACTAAGGTTTTTTTTTTAAATTGTTGTATACTATTTCTACATGTGTATTCTGTCTATAAATAATATAATTAATTTTTATTTGTTTTATTTGTATAAAAATGTAGCCGTTACTCTACCCCTCACCATACATTTGTATTATTTGCACTAATTAAACAATTAAAGAAGAAATTATGAAGTAAAGGTGGGGAATTAATTAAATGTAACATTATTTTATAATATGTCATGTTAATACAAAATTTCCTTCAAAAAGTTTAAAAAATATTAAGCAATAAAAAGAAAATATTAATTGATTTAAATCAAACAAATGGTTTCTGTTAGCACACTTGAGCCTCCACACATACAAGTGATTTCTTAAACATGTTTTGGGTGAACTGTACCTTTAACTGTCGCTTTCACAGGTTTAGACAGCAGCTCGGAGAAACTTCTGAAAGTTCACAAAACCTTAATGAGACAAAGATCAAGAGATAACTAACTTTAGATCTCTGCCTAAGTCTGTTAGAAACAAACCAGAACACACAGATGAGATAATACCCATTTAATGTAGAAAATAAAATTACTAAAGTGGAACCCCCCCCCCTCAGAGCTGAATCATCATTTTACACATTCAAATATAATCCTCAGAAGAAAAATGTCATATTGCATAGGACAAGGCACAGAGTCATGTAACGACTAACTCCTCCCCTTCTGTTAATGTCCAGTAAAAACCTTGCGTAGAAGAAGAGCTACAAACACCTGGAAATAATAACATTTGGTTTGATGAGGAAAAGTGTCCGTTAAACCACAAATCTTTCATTCTCCAGATGGAAACAAACAAAACAGGTAAAATATTCTGGATAAACAGCCTGGAGCCAGTTTTAAAAAATACAAAAATATGAATTTAGGTTTGGTTAGTCTCATCATTCTCTTACTTTTTGTTGAATTTACAGTAAAAAGATATTTTGGATGCTGATGATCCAGTTAAAGTGGATTCATTTGTATTTATTTTAAATAAAGATGTCACCGTGTCCCCATAATTCTTTACTTCATACTGTTTAACAGCAGGAAACGTGACAAAAATGAGTGATTTTTTAATAATCTCACGGCTCAGTAAAAATAGTTTAAATAAATTGTAAATGATGGCAAAACAGCTCCAGGAAGATCTTAGAAAACGAACAAACAATAATTAAATCTTAAAGACATTTGTAAAGTTAAATTAGTAAAAAAAAAAAAAAAAAAAAAGTATGAATACTTGTACCAACTGTATAAACTGTGTATTATATAGATACATATGTAATAAAAACAATATTATGTATAAAGACAACCATACTGTATTCAATTAGTCTGTAATCTGGACAACCTGCTGTTACATCATCTGTCCAGCAGGTGGAGACACAGAGGTTGACTTTGAAAAGATGCAGATCTGGATTCAGTTCTAATATTCATGGTCAGGACATGATTGATCCCGGTCTGATCGATCTGATCCATTTACGAGGACCAAGACATCCACAAGCAGACAGCATTATGATACCAGGTGGAGACAAACAAACAAACAAACAAACAAACAAATAAAAAAGGATTTTGGAGTTCAGAAAAAAGTTAAAAGAAAAATAAACTGGCCCAGTGTTTATCCACATATAACTTTCTCTCTCTCTCACACACACACACACACACACACACACACACACACACACACACACACACACACACACACACACACACACACACACACACACACACACACACACACACACACACACACACACACACACACACACACACACACACACACACACACGTTAGAGCTGTAGCATAGGTTGTATTGAGGCTGTTTGCATTGCTGAAATCCTAAAATATATTACATAGTATTAAAAAAAAAAACAAATCATTAATTAAATGGAGAGATTTTCCACCAAAACAGACCTCTAAGTGGACTTTGAGGTCAGTTTAAGTGGAATAAATCCCTTTAAAAGAAAACAGATTTATGTTCTGTACAAACAAAATATTAGTGTCGCGAGTTACAATAAATATACACAGAGCTGGGAGGTAATAAATAATTCATTTGTTTCTGCTAAAGGGAACGTCTGCATGTCACCGTTGTTACAGCTTAACTTCTGTTACCTTAAACTGAACAGTCACATCATAAAGCAGTTTTATTTATTTTACTCCAGGTTGTAGTTAAGATCATAAAACTTTTAATTTAGTAAGAAAATGTTTCATTGGTTGAGTTAAAAGTGAGAGAAAACTAATAAGAGTTTTTTACATTTCTGTTTATGTCTGCATTCAAATTTAAATGCAACAAGTTGATTTATGAGCTTTAGAGGTATCAGGTTGTGTATATTTAAACTTTGGACAGGCTAGCCGTTTCCCTCTGCTTCCAGTCTTTATGCTAAGCTAAAGTTTATGCTACAAGAAGTCTCTGTGTGTGTGTGTGTGTATTAGCTTAAATCATTCAATGTCAGTGTTGAGCAAGATAAATGTTATATTTTGCACTTATTGCATTTAAATGTTTTTCCTGTCCTGTTCTCTGTGGCACATGAGGCGCTTAGTCCCGTAAATCATTCAATGTCAGTGTTGAGCAAGATAAATGTTATATTTTGCACTTATTGCATTTAAATGTTTTTCCTTTCCTACAAATTCTCTTATTATTTTTTATCTTTCATCTAAAACGCCATAAATATTTACCCCCAAAATAAAGTTATTACTGTTTAGATTTGTATTCATATTTATAGTCTTTACAGTTTGATTTTCAGTTTGTTTACTTGATAACTTAGCTCAGGTTTTAACTCAACCAAAGGCAACAACTTCTAAAACTACAAGTTGGTTTTTAACCAGAAACCGTGATGCCAAATATGTATATATATTTTTTTTCTTCTCATCAAATCCAAATGAAAAGAACAAAACAAATAATTAAATTGACATGTATGTTTGGTGTTTCCAAACACACTGTGGGTTTTCTGTGTTTTTTTTGGTGGGATTCATTGATAAAAAAACCAAAAACATAAAAAAGCAGACTTTGCATTTTCATTTTAAAACAAATAACTAAACATTTTCACATGTTGAGTTACTTTTTTTAAAAAGACTTTGACATTCTTTGTTGACAAACAGCTGGATTTGTAAAACGGTATTACATGATGAAACCTTCCTTCAGAGTTGGTGACGGGTAACAGCGAGACGTGACGGCGTGATGGAGGTTTTATAAAAAGGCACTGGATTGTTTTAGTTTTTTTTTTACAGTAAATGCTGATGAGATATTTTTCTTCTTCTCATTTGTAAAAACATGCACCGACGGTAGAAAAGTCTCTTTGTTTTTCTTACAATTTCTGGGACAGCGGTAGAAAAGAGGACGGCGCTCCACGCTGGTGACGTCCAGTCTGGAGCGGAGGACGAAGCCCGAGCGTCCGTCTCCACGCTGGTGAGGAAACTATTTAACCCAGTGGTTAAAGCTGCTGCGTGTACTTCATTAAACATTAATACATCTTTGTGGGCTCAAATATAATGTGTAGCTTCCAATCTCATCATTTCATTTCAATAGAATCACTGCAAGTGAAGTAAATCCACACGTTTTTTTGCGCAATAATGGATAATACGGTTTAGATATCTACATATAGATAAATGAAAACACGATATCCATCATGATATATATATATATATATATATATATATATATATATATACACATCTATATTAAACTATGCAGTTTATTGAACCTCCTCTGTCAGATTGCAGACGGTTATGAGAGGAGTCGATGTATAAACTGTGTGGATTTACTGTCCCGTTAAGGAGCGCTTGTTTTTCTAACGATGAACCATCCTGGGAACGAGGAGCTCAGAAAGCTCTTATATAAGTGCTAGCATTGATGCTATCAAGATGGATACGTTATTTCATTTAATGTCTGGTTGTGGAAAGTCCACATTAATAAACGTTGCTGTGAGTGAACCAGAGTTTCTTTAAGGCTATTCTTTCTACCTGTTGCCTTGACAACTGAATACCGAGCAGGCCGTTAAACCGTGTTTCCTCTTTGTGACGAGGAGAAACAGGTTGAAGCTTTATTTCTTTCCTCCTGCCATCTCTGAAACAGTCCCCATGAGAGGCTGATGTAAGTGAACTAATGTCCTCATGGTTTATCGATGTTGAACCTCAACACGCAGCAGCTTGATTCCTCCAGAATAAAACCAGCGTGAAGCCCGTCGTGACTTTAAAACTGTACAAAATTAACAAAAAGTTATATATATATAAAACAAAAAGGTCTCCTGGTCCTCTCAGCTGCCCACCAGCACCTCCATGATGTGGTCCAGCTCCGCCAGGTCCATTTTAAAAGGCTGGTTCTGGGCGCCGCCCCCGCCGCTCCGTACCCCGACATCGACCGCACGAGGTCGTCCGCCATCACGACGGGGGCCATCTTGGATGGCGGGGCTCCCGGCGGAGGCGGGCAGGGGCCGAGGTCGTACATGGACGTGTCAATGTCTGTGAAGAGGACGTCGTCCAGGGCGAAGTCCGTCAGGAAGGAGCCCGGGGAGGACGGGGAGGGAGGAAGAGGAAGAAGAGGAGGAGGAGGTTTCTCCAACCTGCTCTCCACCTCCTGAAAGCCCCGCCCCTCCTCCTTCATGACGACGTCAAACTGAACCAGAGCGGGAGGAGGTGACGGCGGGCCCGAGGAGGAGGAGGAGGAGGAGGAAGACGAAGAGGAGGGGCAGAGC